>NC_057802.1:344243730-344492375 GCF_018294505.1 Triticum aestivum | reverse complement strand
TGGCGCGCGCCGGCGACGAGGAGGCGGTGGCCGGCGCGGCGGAGCCGCAGGAGCAGCGACGGGCGGGCGGCGGCCCAACTCGGGCCCGGGGAGGGCCGGATCTGGGCTCCCTCGAGCCCCGGCGAAGTGGGCGCGGCAGCGGTGACGTGGCGGCGCGCGAGTGGATCGGGGCGACGACGCGTTGACGTGTCGGCCTCGGATTGGTCCAGGCGACGTGGCTGCGGGCGGTGGACACGTTCGGCGGAGGGGTGGACATGTCCGGCGCGGTGGGGGGAGAGGGGCTAGGGTTTGGACTGCGAATTTCGGAGGGGGAGGCCTATTTATAGGTAGAGGGAGCTAGGAGTGTCCAAATGAGGTGCGGTTTTTGCCCACACGATCGTGATCGAACGACCGAGAGCATGGAGGGGAGTTGGATGGGCTAGGTGGGCTGTGTAAAGAGGTGCTGGGCTGCAAAGAGAAGGGGGTTTCGGGCTACGCGGTTAACCGTTGGGGCATCAAACGACCTTCAAATGGAACAAAATTTGACGGGCGGTCTGTCGGTGCTATACCAAGGCCACTCGGCAAATCTCGGCCCATTCCGAGAACGCTTTTATCCCGCTCACGAAACAAGGTCTGAGAGGGGCGACGGGCGCGAGGGAGAGTGTCGGATTGCGAAACTGACAACGGGGAAAAGGACCGGATGCAAGTTTTGAAAAACATGCAGATGAAATGCAGATGATGACATGGCAAGATGCAACATGCAAGCAAATGACATGGCAACAACGACGAATAACTAGAAGACACGTGGCGCATCGAATCCGGGGCGTTACAGCAGCAAAGTCGCCACGCCTCCGTTCAGCACCAATAGTAGGGGCGCCGTGGGCAGCAGCTCCTGCCGCTCTTCCACGACCAACACAGCGATCGTCGTTTCCTTGACGTTGCCGGTTGTTGGCAGCCAGCGAGCCAGCGGGGTTGTGTTGGTGTTGATCCCCATTACCCGCGATAGGAAGACGACCACCGAACATCCTTCTCATAGCTGCAACTATAGTCTCCTCAATTGTCGGAGTAAATAGCCACGGGTAGCCTAACCGACTGCCCCTGGCTCTTCAGAAAATTATCAGGCCATTTGGCCCTTCAAGCATTTCAAGCATTGGGCCGCCTTCCCTGGCCGGCTACCTCTGAAGCCGACTCTCGGAAGACGACCCAGCCTCAGCAACCTCCCCCCCAGGATAACCACGGGGTGGCCGACTCCAGGAAGCCGGCCATAGAGGATGCCGACTTCCCTGGGCCGACCACGAAGAACGCCGACTCCAAGAAGCCGGCCAAGACCGCAACCACCAAAACTACACCCACATAACGGTGACAAGACGGGGTGTGGCCACAGTGCGGCCCACTACCCCCGAAGCCCGAGGCGGGCATGGCCACAGGACGCCGTACGGGACGGCCATCTCCCATCCGGCTCGGCACTGTAGCCATGCTGGCCTCAACGTCACCCACGACTGGCGCCAGTACGGCCCACGGACGGCGGGCCCCTTCAGCCAGAGAGAGGCGCGAAGGCGGCCCGGCCTCCCCCAGTCGGCCAAGGGCGTAGTCGGCCCCCAGAAGCCGGCTACCCCCTTCCTCAGAGCATGTGCCACATTAAGGAGACAAGACGAGGTAAGGCTACAGTGAGAGCGCTCGAGGCGGCACACTGTAGCCACGCTCACCTCGACGAGGCTACAGTAAGCAGCCGCCGACAAGACCCTAAGCGGTGGGGCCGGCCTGTCAACCCAGAGGCCGGCAGCCGGCGGGACCCTCCAGTCGGCGGGCCCCAACGGCCGGCGGAGAAGCCGGCGAGCGTAGACACTGACGGCTGGGACCCGCGCCCAGCCGGATTACAGTTGTACCCCCGGGGGGTAGGCCTATATAAACCCCCCGGGGCACCCATGCAAAGGGTTGGCTTCTTAGCATTACACACACACCATAGAGAGAGGGAAGCAAGAGCTAGCCTTGCTCTTCTTCTCCCTTGAACCGAACAGCTCTAGGAGCATTTGTAGCTACTCATTCTGAACTAGTGATCATGCGGAGACCCCGCAGAGCAGGACTAGGGGTGTTATCTCCTCGGAGAGCCCCGAACCTGGGTAAGATTCGCCGGCGTGCATGTCTTCGCCTCATCCCGTTTCCAGGCACCAGCGACGTCTTACTGGCACCCACTATGATAAGCCATCCGTTGGCATATGTCGCACCTACCACCCGACATTTGGCGCCCACCATGGGGCCAGGTGCACCGTCGTCCGGAGACCTGTTCTGGACGGGAACCCTCTTCCTCCCCCACGAGCGCAGCCAGCCTGCTGCGCCCGATGGCGTTTGCCCCGACGCGCTGCAATGCGTCGACGACGCCTGCACGGCGAGCTGCCTCGCCGATCTTCTCGGCGAGACTCGCATCTCCGACGAGCCTGCGTCAGACGCAGGCATGGACTACCCCGAGAGCCGCCTCGTCAGCCTCCTCGACCAGCTTCACGTCTCTAGCGAGCCCGCTGCAGATGTGGAGTCGGTCGGCTCCACCGACCCGATGCTCGTCTACTCCGACACGGCATCGCTCGACGCCTACCCCTCCGACGTGGTGGTCTTCGACGATCCTCTCCCTCGAGCTGACAGTGGCAGCAGCGCTGTCACCGAAGTGTTGGTCATCAGCCACGTCGCCAACTCAGGCGAGAACGCTCACGACGCCCTGCAAGCGGCGATGCACGACCTCTCCGTCCCCATCCCGGCCGACACCGAGACCCTGGAGGCACGCTGCCTCGCCCTTATCGCGGAAGGCCAGAAGATAGCCTCCATGAGACGCCTCACCGAGGCCCACCAGCGCAAAGTCGACCGCGCCGCCTTCTGTACGCCGCCGCCTAGCGGGCCGAGCCGAGCCGGCTTCGTCCAGATCGCCCCGTCTACGCCACCCCACTCGAGAATCTGCGAGCCGCTCAGGCGGCCGCTGAAGAGTTAAATGGGCTGGGAGCCGATGAGCTCCCCTAAATGACGAGGCGGATCCAGCAGCTGATTGACGCGGCTGCAGAACGGCATGAAGCCGGCGCCCGCGCTGATAGCCATCCTCCGCACCGAGAGCACGCCGCGACGTCCCGCTCGCCGACTGCGAGCGGCGCCCGCCAGAAGAAAGACAAGGAGCCGGCTGCCAGCCGCAGCCGGACTCACATCACCATCGAGCGCGACGCGGAAGGCCTCCCACGAGCGGTGGAACGCCAAGGAAATCTGCCTCCTCCCCCGCCTCGAAGAGAAAGACGTCTCACCCCGCCGCCCGTCACGCACCCGACTCTTGGCGACCGACTCGGCCGCCGAGAAGGAGTCGGCGAGAACGACGCCCGCCACCGGATCGACCGCCTCGCTCGATCCTTGGCATTAGAAGAAGAAGACGATGTCAGCCCGCCATGCTTTGGCCCCTGCATCCGCGACGAGCCCTTCCCCAAAGGGTTCTCACTCCCCAGAGACACGCCCAAGTACAACGGCTCAGTGAAGCCGGAAGATTGGCTCATCGACTACTCCACTGCTGTCAGCATAGCCAACGGCAATCGGCGCGTCGCCGTGAAGTACGTCCCCCTCATGCTGCAAGGCACGACGCGCACATGGCTCAACAGCCTCAAGCCCTACAGCATCAACAACTGGCTGGACTTCACGGAAGTCTTCGTCCGCAACTTCACCAGCACGTACAAGCGGCCTCCCATGCCTCGCCAGCTCTCCCTGTGCGTCCAAGGGCCCAACGAGTCGACCCGCGACTACCTCACGCGGTGGCCCGAGCTCCGCAACTCCTGCGAGGGGGTGCACGAGGTTCAAGCCATCGAGTACTTCACCGCCGGGTGCCGAGAGGGCACCCTCCTCAAGCACCGACTCCTCTGCGACGAGCCGGCTACCCTCGACGAACTGCTGGTCATCGCTGACAAGTACGCCACGGCCGACTCCTCGATGAAGACTGAGCTTCGAGTAGACGCCTCTGGGAAGTTGATTGCTCCGGCTCCCAAGATGCCGGCTGGGGACTCCAATCGGCGCCCCTATCAGAACGACCACAAGCGCAAGGCCCCCATGCCGACTTCCACCAGTCGGCAGGTGGCCACTATTGAAGATGAGCAGCCCGAAGAGCGGCCCGCTCCCAAGAAGAAGGGTGGCAGGCCGGCTTGGCAGCCGGCTTTCTCTTACGAGCAGACTCTAGACGCCCCCTGCAAGTTCCACAGCGGCGCGAAGCCGTCCAACCACACGACCCGAAAATGCCACTGGCTGACGCGAATCTCCAAGGGCGAAGGGTTGTTGCCGCCTCCGCCTCCCGGCCCGCTGCCTCCAGCCCCCCAGCAGCCGGCGGCTCGGCCAGCAGTCGCAGCCATCCAAGACGAGTTCCCTGAAGAGCACGCCGCCTACATCGTCTTCACCAGCCAAGCCGAGGACAAGCGTAGCCGGCGCCGTCAGCATCAAGAGGTCAATGCAGTCGCCTCAAGCACCCCCGAGTTCATGCACTGGTCAGAGAAGCCAATCAGTTGGAGCCAGGCCGACCACCCAGAGGTGATGCCATCCCCTGGCTCCTATGCATTGGTCTTGGACGTCACCCTCGCGACGGAGAGGCGAGCTGCCCGATTCTCCCGCGTCCTGATAGATGGCGGAAGCAGTATCAATATACTGTACCGCGATACCATGGAGAAACTGAACATCAAGGCGAAGCAGCTCATGCCGAGCCGAACCGTGTTCCATGGTATCGTCCCCGGCTTGTCTTGCTCCCCAATCGGCAAGATTAAAATGGATGTTCTCTTCGGTGACAAAGATCATTTTCGCCGAGAGGCGATCTGGTTCGAAATAGTGGATCTGGAGAGCCCCTACCATGCTTTGCTTGGCCGACCTGCTTTGGCCAAGTTCATGGCTGTGCCCCACTACGCCTACCTGAAGATGAAGATGCCGAGCTCGAAGGGGATCATCACGGTAGTCGGCGATTACAAGAAGTCCATCGAGTGCGCCATGGCCAGTAGCCGGCTGGCTGAGTCCCTCGTGGTGGCAGAAGAGAAGAAGATGCTGGAGCGGGTTGTGGCCATGGCCGGCAACCAGCCGGCCCTGTCCCCCAACCCCAAAGATTGTGATGCGCAGGGCTCCTTCCAGCCTGCCAAAGAGACCAAGAAGATACCTCTGGACCCGGAGAATCCAGAGAGGTTCGCTGTCATTGGGGCGAACTTGGACAGTAAATAGGAAGGCGAGCTCGTCGACTTCCTCCGTGAGAATCGAGACATTTTTGCATGGTCCCCAAAGGACATGCCGGGTGTCCCGAAGGATTTCGCCGAGCACAAATTACATGTCCGAGCTGATGCGAAGCCGGTCAAGCAACCCCTCCGCCGACTGTCAGAAGAGAAGCGAAGAATCGTGGGAGAAGAGATAGCCCGGCTCCTTGCCGCTGGCTTTATCATGGAAGTGTTTTTTCCATAATGGCTTGCCAACCCAGTTCAGGTTCTGAAGAAGAATAACAAGTGGCGTATGTGTATAGACTACACCAGCCTGAACAAGGCCTGCCCAAAGGATCCGTTTGCTTTGCCACGGATTGACCAAGTGATAGACTCCACAGCCGGATGCGAGCTGTTGAGTTTTTTGGACGCCTACTCAGGGTACCATCAGATCAAGTTGGACCCAGCAGACCGCCTGAAGACTGCCTTCATCACACCATTTGGAGCTTTCTGCTACCTGACTATGACATTCGGCTTGAGGAATGCCGGTGCCATTTTTCAGCGTTGCATGCAGAAATGCCTCTTGAAACAACTCGGCAGAAATGCCCACGTCTATGTAGACGACATTGTGGTGAAGACAGAGAAGCGCGGCACCCTGCTGGAAGACCTCAAGGAAACATTCGCCAACTTGCGCCGATTCCAAATCAAGCTCAACCCCGAGAAGTGCGTGTTCGGGAGTACCAGCCGGCCAGCTGCTAGGCTTCCTGGTCTCTGAACGCGGCATCGAGTGCAACCCCGTGAAGATCAAGGCCATCGAGAGGATGGAGATTCCTACCAAATTGCGAGACGTGCAGAAGTTCACTGGGTGCTTGGCCTCCCTAAATCGCTTCATCAGCCGGCTAGGAGAGAAGGCTCTCCCCCTGTACCGACTGATGAAAAAGTCCACTCACTTCGAGTGGAATGACCAAGCCGACCAAGCATTCCATGAGCTGAAGAAGATGCTGACCACCCCACCTGTCCTGGCGGCGCCGACTGAGAAGGAGCCCATGCTCCTCTACATTGCCGCGACCAGCCGAGTGGTCAGTACAGTTGTTGTGGTCCAGCGCCCAGAAGAAGGCCGAGCCCAGCTAGTCCAGAGGCCGGTGTACTATCTAAGCGAAGTGCTATCCAGCTCAAAGCAGAACTACCCGCACTACCAGAAGATGTGCTATGGGGTGTACTTCGCTGCCAAGAAACTGAAGCCCTACTTCCAAGAGCACCCCATCATGGTCGTTTGCACCGCCCCGCTCGCCGATATCATAGGCAGCCGGGATGCATCCGGCCGGGTGGCCAAATGGGCCATTGCACTGGCGCCCTACACGATCTTCTACCAACCCCGCACCGCCATCAAGTCCCAAGCATTGGCCGACTTCCTCGTCGACTGGGCCGAGACCCAGTACCTACCGCCGGCTCCCGACTCTACCCATTGGCGAATGCACTTTGACGGGTCCAAGATGCGCACCGGCTTGGGAGCCGGCATCGTCCTCACCTCTCCCAAAGGCGACAAGCTCAAGTACACGTTGCAGATCCACTTCGCCGCCTCCAACAACGTGGCCGAGTACGAGGCGCTCGTACATGGGCTCCGGCTAGCCAAAGAGCACGGCATACGCCGGATCCTATGTTACGGCGACTCAGACTTGGTGGTCCAGCAGTCGTCTGGCGACTGGATGCCAAGGATGCGAACATGGCGAGCTATCGATTCCCCGTCCAGCAGATCAGCGGGTACTTCGAAGGATGCGAGTTCCTTCACATGCCAAGGGCCGACAACGACCAAGCAGATGCCCTAGCACGGATCGGCTCCACCCGACAAGCCATACCGACTGGCGTCTCCCTCCAGCGCCTCCTCAAGCCGTCTCTAGAGTCGGACCCTATATTTGTACCGCCTGTGCCAGATGCAGCCGGATCCGACTGGAGGAACCCCGCAGGCGGCACGGAGACTTCGACAACTGGCCCGGGGACTGCTGTAGTCGCACCCGGCCCGGGGACTGCAGCAGTCGGCCCGGGGACTGCAGCAGTCGGCCCGGGGACTGCAGCAACGCAAGAAGCGGTGGCCGACTCCAACTCCACGCCACCCAACCCGAGTCATGGTGGCTACACTAACAGAAGAAGAAGTCACAGCTCCGTCTTGGGCCCAACCCATCCTCAAGTTCCTAGTCAGCAGAGAGCTGCCGGCTGATGAGATCTCAGCAAGACTAGTGCAACGACGAGCTGGAGCATATGCAATAATCAACAGAGAGCTTGTCAAGCGCAGCGTCACTGGAGTCTTCCAGCGCTGTGTCGAGCCAGAAAAAGGAGTGGCAATCCTCAAGGATATCCACCAAGGCGAATGCGGCCACCACCCAGCCTCAAGATCACTTGTGGCCAAGGCTTTCCGCCACGGCTTCTTCTGGCCGACTGCCTTGGAAGATGCCAAAGAGATAGTCAAGAGCTGCACAGGATGCCAAGTTTTCAGTTCCAAGCAACACCTGCCGGCTTCTGCACTCAAGACCATTCCCCTCATCTGGCCCTTTGCTGTATGGGGACTGGACATGGTGGGCCCTTTCCAGACAGCCCGCGGCGGCTTGACACATCTACTGGTCGCCGTGGACAAGTTCACAAAGTGGATCGAAGCAAAGCCGATCAAGAAGCTGAATGGGCCGACTGCCGTAACATTCATCACCGACATCACCACTCGGTACGGCGTGCCGCACAGCATCATCATCGACAACATCACAAACTTTGCCAAAGGAGCACTGGCACGTTTCTGCGCGACACAGGGCATCCGACTGGACTTAGCGTCTGTTGCCCACCCGCAGTCAAACGGCCAGGACGAGCAAGCAAACAGACTCATCCTCTCCGGCATCAAGCCCCGACTGGTTGTACCACTAGAGCGATCGGCCGGCTGCTGGCTCGATGAGCTGCCGGCTGTCCTCTGGAGTCTGCGCACTACACCCAACAAGTCAACCGGCTTCACTCCATTCTTCCTAGTATATGGTGCCGAGGCTGTCATCCCAACCGACATCGAGTTCGACTCGCCTCGGATCACCATGTACACGGAGGCAGAGGCCAAGAAGCAAGAGAAGATGGCGTCGACCTACTAGAAGAAGGCCGGCTGTTAGCACTCAGCCGGTCCGCCATCTACCAGCAAGGGCTGCAGCGCTACCACAACCGAAAGGTCAAGCCAAGATCCTTCCAAGAGGGCGACCTTGTGCTTCGGCTGATCCAGCGAACAGCCGGCCAGCACAAGCTCTCGGCCCCTTGGGAAGGCCCCTTCGTCGTCAGCAAGGCACTCGACAAAGACTCCTACTACTTGATCGACGCGCAAAAACCAAGAGCACGCAAGAGAGATGACTCCGGCAAGGAGTCGGAGCGACCATGGAACGCGAACCTCCTAAGAAGATTTTACAATTAAAAGCAGTATGTGTCATGCTACCCTTTTGTATTAAGTACGAACCAACAGGCTCCCCGAGGAGCACTCGGGGACTGCCTTTATTTATCTATGAATGACGAGTGTCATATCCATGAATGTATTATTACATTTGATTTCTTGTCTGGCACCGGGTTCGACTAGTCGGCCGGGGGACTGGCCACCTTGAGCTATATTAAAAGTTCTACCTGAAGTCAGACAAGTAGTGTGCCGGCTCCCGAGTCTTCTCTTGTTGAAAGTCGCAGCTCGAAGAACCGACTGTCCGACTAGCAAGAGACAAGACAGAAAGGATGCCCACACGAAAAACGGCTAAGGACTAATGAACTTATATAGCAAAAAGACGGCCTCCAACCACGCTTGCCGGCTGTCAGAACAGCCGGCTGGCCAGCTTCCTAAACACTTAGCTCTAATCCAGCAAAGCTAGAGTACTTGCCCTCCCAATCGGCCAAGCACTTCCCCAGCAACAGGATTGCAGAGCAACTGTCTATCTGGGGAGGCGGCAACCAAGGGAGGGCGGCAAAGGAAACAGCAGAAGCATGAAAAGCAACGAACAAGGAAAAGCCAAATGCATGCATAAGTTATATATACATATAAAGCCCCCAACAGGCCGGCAATCGACGTAGTTCGAATACACCCCCAGTGGGTGGAATTGTGCAGACTTAACAGAATATTGTTCCAAAAGTGACAAGCCAGGAAAACAAAAGATAGCAGACTAGACTAAGGCGCGGTGCGGGAGCCAGGCCGGTCGGTGGAGATGGCGTCGTCGGCTGAAGGAGCGGCCGGCTAGCGGGTCTCGGCTTGGTCACCACCAGTGGCAGGCGACGCACCCGTGCGTGACGTGGTGCTGGAGGCGCGGTCAGGCTGAGGCTGGTCGGCCGCTCCACCATCCGGCCCGGCGTCTTCACCCTCCTCCTCCTCCTCCTCGCCCTCGTCGCTGGAGTCGATCTCCTCCGCCGAGTCTTCACCGTCCGCCGGGTTCAGCCCGAACCACTCCTCCGGCTGGGCGACACCGTTGTCGTCTACCTCAGGGGCGAAGACGCTGGTGTCGGTGTAGTCGACGATCGCCGAAGCCTGCCGGATGATAGCCGGCCGCGCCGGCTCCAGCTCCGTGTCGGCTTGCTGCCGCCAGGTAGCCAGCTGGTCCAGACTCAGGCCGGGGTACCAGGCCTTGACGAACTCCAGCGCCCGCCTGGCGCCGGACCGAGCCGCCGAGGCCTTCCAGGCTTCGAAGTGACCGACTGCCACCTCCAGCCAGTCGGCAGTCCGACTGGGGGTGCGAGGAACCACTTCGCCGGGCCAGAGGGCGGCCAATACTTGCGCCCCGGCACGCTTAAGCCGGCGGAGCAGTCGGTGAGCCGGCTGGAGACGGGCCTGGATCGCCAAGAGCTGCTCCTCCAGCGAACGGCCAGCTGTAAGCGAAATCTCGAAGCCAGCCTGCCTTCGCGCTTGGCGGCGGGCCTTGATGATCTGGTTGGCGGCGGTAGAGTAGCCAGGGAAGTACTCTGTGCAAGAAAGAAAGAGAGAAGAGAAAATACCAAGTCAGAAAACGAGCCAAAAGCGGCAGACGGCAAGAAAGGACGAAGAAGTAGGCGGCTTACCGTCAACCAGATCTTCAATCTGACCATAGCCAGTGATCAGAGTCTGCCTAGCTTCAGCCTAGCTAGCTGCTTCTGTCTCGTACGCGGCCTGAAGGGCGGCTTCGCGGTCCTGCGCCGCCTTCAGAGCCGCCTTGTGGCCCTCCTCCTGGTCGGCCAACTTCTTGGCCAGGCGGTCGCGTTCCTGCACCAAGGCGGCAAGCTCGGCCTCCTTGACACGAATGGCAGTCTGAGACTCTCCCAGCTGCCCTCAGACCGGCGTTAGCCGCTGCAGAGATGGCAGAAAACGAAGAAACAATAAGAGGAAGTCGTCAAGGAAGATCCGACCCGACTGCTCAGCAGTCGGCCCGAATCTCGGGGACTACACCCAGTGGGTGCGCTGACGCGCCCCCACGTGAGATAAAGAACAAAGCACTTACCCCGGCTCTCAGTTAGGTCGGCGGTCTTCTGGGTCAGCTCCTGAGCCTGGGAGTTGAAGGCGGCCGCACGAAGATTGTGGTAGTCCTGCAAGATAGGCAGAAGATCGAAGTAAGAACAAGAATAGCAAAGCCAAATCCACTAAGAAGTTCCAAGCCGCCTGCTCAGCAGCCGACTCGGAACTCGGGGACTACAACTAGTGGGTGCGCTGACGCGCCCCCATGGAAGAAACCAAGATCAAGAAGAAGCAAGATAAGAAGACTAACCCGGATGGCCGCCCGCGTCGCAAGGAATTCGTCGGTGTACTGCCTCAGCGCCGTAGCCTGGGCCTAGAGCCGGGTCCGGACGTCCTGCGCGGCAACGTTCATCACGGCCGACCCTCCGCCCGGCGTCCACCCCGAGGTGGCGCTGGCCGCCTCCGCATCCTGGGCCGACGAGCTGGAGCCCGCGGCCAGCTGCGGCTACGACACAGCCTTCTGTGGCTCCGACGCAGCCTTCCCCGCGCGCCGGCTCGGCGGCATCCGAACCGCCAGCTCAGTCCTCGCGGCCGGCTCGCCCCCCACCGACTGCGCAGGCGGCAGATCAGGCCGGCCGCCTTAAGCCGCCCCAGTCGGCGGGGTCGGCACCGGCGCCCTCTCCAGGATGACGACGTCGTCATCCCTCTCCAGCCCCGGCTGGTCGCCGCCGGCTTCTTCTAGCGGGGGCTCCGGGGCCCCAGGCGCTGCGACGCGCAGTGGGGTAACCAACAAGGCCCCCTCCGCCATCGCCACACCTGCAGCCTCCGCTTGGGCCTTGGCTGCGGCGTCGGCACGCGCCTTCGCCGCCTCCTCCTCCTGCGCCGCCTGGGCGGCGGCCGCCTTCCGCGCCTCTGCCTCCCACGCCTCCCGCTCCTACCGCACCTCCCGCGCGTTCCGCTCCGTCGCTGCCTGAAGGTCGGCACGGGGGTCCACGCGGCGAGTGGTGCTTCCAGATCCCCTCGGCGACTCAACAACGGAGGCGGCAGCCGCCCGCTCGAGCGACAGTGGAGCTCTGGTTGTTTGGAGAAAAAGACAAGGATTCAGGAACCACCAGAGAAAAAAAGAAAAAAGAGTACACAAAAGAGTGTGAACTTACGCCGACACCGTCTGCGGTTGCTTCACCGTCTTGCGGAAGCGAGCCGCCTTCGCGGGCGCCTCCACCCGCCTGGTCGCCGCCGCCCCGCCCCTGGGCTTCTTCGTCCGACTGCCGAACAAACCCTGTGCGGTGCGACGCTTTTGCCCGCCGCCCCGAGCAGGCGGTGCAGCGGAGGAACCCGCGCCGCGGCCAGATGCCGGCTGACGGCGCGGGATGACTTCGGCCTCGTCGTCGTCCGGCCAGTCGTCGAAGGTGACTCCATGCCCGGAGCCGCCTTCTTCGCCGCCGGCTTGGCCAGCACCCGGCTTGGTGTTGTCGTCCATAGCGGCCGCCCCCAAGTCGGGGTCCTCCAGATCATGCTCCGTCCGGTCGGGGACGAATCGGCGCTCCGCGTCCGACCCGCCGGCAGGCCGAAGAAGAGGGCTCTGTCGAAAACAAGCCGACTAAGTTAGAGTCGGCCAAAAGGAACTCGACGACAAAACTGAGAAAAGAGAAACAGACAAGGAGAACATACCGTGGGCGGCGGATTTGCTCGGCTATATGGCTCCTTGCCGAACTGCCACTCTTCAGAGAGTTTGCAGTTCGCGAGGTAGTTCACCATATAGGCCACCTCGTCGTGCGGCATGTCCTTGGTACACATCCGGCTCGGATCGAGCTGGCCGCTCATCTGACAGATCAGATGAGGGCGGCTCTGGAGCGGGAGTACCCGGCGCGTGACGAAGGCGGCCAGCAGGTCGGGCCCCGACAAGCCCTCCGACTGGATCATCACCCGCACTCGGGCGATGGCTGCGTTTCCAGCCGGCGTCAGCGTCACGGCCCGGTATGACCACTGGGGCCGCCTGCCCGCAGGTGGGCCGGCTACGTAAGCTGGCAGATTGATGTAGTCGCCCCGTGGGGCGATGTTCCTGACGTAGAAGTACGACTTTTGCCACATCTTCACCGACTGGATCAGCGAGATGACGGGGAAAGGGTTGTCGGCAGCCACCCTCCGCATCGCGATGAAGGCGCCAGTCTGAGCCGGCACGCCCTGCATGCGCATGCCCAGCTTGGACTGGAAGAACTCCCCCCAGAGCTCGAGGGTAGGGAGGACGCCGAGATAGCCTTCGCACAAGGTGACGAAGGCAGACAGCAGCACCACCGCGTTCGGGGTGAGGTGGTGCAGCTGGAGCTGGTAGAACTCGAGCCAAGAGCGGAAGAAGGTGCTCACGGGCAGGCCGATGCCGCGCAAGAAATGCGAGCGGAAGACCACCTGCTCGCCCTCCCGCGGCGCCGGCGTAATCTCCTTCGCCGGAGCGAGACGGACCTCCACCTTGTCCGCTCCGGGCAGCCGCCGCGTCTGGCGGAGGAATTCGACGTGATCCTCGTGGACGTTGGAGCCGTCCCAATCCCCGCCATACTGCTCCGTGGCGGGAGGCATGGCGAAAACGAGTGCGGCGGCGGGGGAACGAGTGGTGGAAGAGCGCGGCGGCGAAGCGCTGTTGCAAGAAACGGCAGGAGGAAGAAGATGGTGGGAGGAGGAGGAGCGTGCGAGGGCCTGCCGCTCTCCCTCTCCCCCTACTTATAGCTTCGCGAGGTGAAGCCGGGGAGGCCAGACGTGGGGTGAGACGTGGGATTAACTGCACCCACTCCCCCCACGCCTCGCAGTTATTACGCCCTAAAGGCGTGCCGAAACTGCCGCAGGGAGACGTGCGGGCGGTTTCGGGCTGCAGAGAATCCACGCCTGGGCCCGGGCGTGGGCGTGGCGGGCCCCCGCCCTGCGGCGACGTCCCGTCGCGCGCGTGGGCTGGCAGGCTTTTTGGCCAAGAGAGGCCACGTGGTTCGCAGGCGGCGAGTGGCCGGCCCACGGCCCGGTGCACGCGCTGGCGAGCTCCCGCCCTCCGACTCCAAATTTTTTGGCCAAGACGGCGCGCCTAACCAAAGCCGGCTCCCAGCTGCCGGCTTGTCAAGATAGGAAGCTGATCGTGCTTCTCGACTCCTACCCAACCTCGAAGCCCAATCAGCTTCGGGGACTACTGTCGGAGTAAATAGCCACGGGTAGCCTAACCGACTGCCCCTGGCTCTTCAGAAAATTATCAGGCCATTTGGGCCTTCAAGCATTTCAAGCATTGGGCCGCCTTCCCTGGCCGGCTACCTCTGAAGCCGACTCTCAGAAGACGACCCAGCCTCAGCAACCTCCCCCCCAGGATAACCATGGGGTGGCCGACTCCAGGAAGCCGGCCATAGAGGATGCCGACTTCCCGGGGCCGGCCACGAAGAACGCCGACTCCAAGAAGCTGGCCAAGACCGCAACCATCAAAACTACACCCACATAATGGTGACAAGACGGGGTGTGGCCACAGTGCGGCCCATTACCCCCGAAGCCCGAGGCGGGCATGGCCACAGGACGCCGTACAGGACGGCCATCTCCCATCCGGCTCGGCACTGTAGCCATGCTGGCCTCAACGTCACCCACGACTGGCGCCACTACGGCCCACGGACGGCGGACCCCTTCAGCCAGAGAGAGGCGCGAAGGCGGCCCGGCCTCCCCCAGTCGGCCAAGGTTGTAGTCGGCCCCCAGAAGCCGGCTACCCCCTTCCTCGGAGCATGTGCCACATTAAGGAGACAAGACGAGGTAAGGCTACAGCGAGAGCCCTCGAAGCGGCACACTATAGCCACGCTCACCTCGACGAGGCCCTCGTCATCAGGGGCGAGGCTACAGTAAGCAGCCGCCGACAAGACCCTAAGCGGTGGGGCTGGCCTGTCAACCCAGAGGCCGGCAGCCGGCGGGACCCACCAGTCGGCGGGGCCCCAACGGCCGGCGGAGAAGCCGGCGAGCGTAGACACTGACGGCTGGGACCCTCGCCCAGCCGGATTACAATTGTACCCCCGGGGGGTAGGCCTATATAAACCCCCCGGGGCACCCATGCAAAGGGTTGGCTTCTTAGCATTACACACACACCATAGAGAGAGGGAAGCAAGAGCTAGCCTTGCTCTTCTTCTCCCTTGAACCGAACAGCTCTAGGAGCATTTGTAGCTACTCATTCTGATCTAGTGATCATGCGGAGACCCCGCAGAGCAGGACTAGGGGTGTTATCTCCTCGGAGAGCCCCGAACCTGGGTAAGATTCGCCGGCGTGCATGTCTTCGCCTCATCCCATTTCCAGGCACCGGCGACGTCTTACTGGCACCCACTATGATAAGCCATCCGTTGGCATATGTCGCACCTACCACCCGACATCAATCATATCACCAAGTGTTGCGCGAGTTTTTGGGAGATCATCTTCCACATGTTGATGTCCATGTACACTCGAGTTGGATCCTGTCATGTTAACTCTTGGAAACAAGTGGAAAAAGAAAAATATATGTGGAAAACACTCAGCTCACCTTCTTGCTTACCCAAATTCTAATGATTCCTTGGCAGCTGTGTAGAAGTAGCAAATCAGGAGTGGACGGGCGAAAGAAAGGAAGGAAGCTGATAGTTTCTAGGTGGATCTGGGTGGGGTTAAAAGGGAGGGCTAGTGCTGAGATCCAATCGATGCAAACCAAATGAACAAGAAAAAAATTTGTAGATCCTTGCACCACGTTTGAGCTGCAACACTTGCCACTTCAACTTTTGAAATTTCTCACCAAACTGAATATGATTGCACACTTGCTCAACACTTTCTCTTCTCTTTTTTTGCTCTTTTTTCACACTTTTTCCCCCTCTCTTTTTCGCTCTTTTTTTGCAGCACAATAGATCCAACAACAAGACTCAAAGAAAAACAGCAGCAACTTTGGATAGAACTTGGTGCACACACAAAGAGGAAAGCAAACAACTAGATCTCAGCAAACAAAGGCTTGGATTTTTTTGTGGCTTTTTGGCTTTGGACTCTAGGATGGGGAAAACCAAACTAAAAAGGACAGATCTAGCAACAATGATACAGATCCTACCGTGTAAACCTTTCTCTGAATACCAGATGATGCGATCCCGTCTTCGGAGAAGAGGGAGTACAAGGGGAGGTTCGATCTTCACGGCGTAGGATCGATAGATGGATGGGGATAACTAGCTGCAAGCAGCCGAAAAATGGAAAATAAGAGATTATGACCCAACGAGGAGGAGGCTCACCGAAGCTTGCAATCCGAACATTCGCCGATCCACAACTCACAATACTACCCCACACAACCACGCTCAAGTCATGGAGCACGAGATAGGTGCAATCCACAAGGGAAACCACGAACTCTAATCCACACAACACGATCTAGTCATGGAGCACGAATTAGGAGCAATTTCTCAAGGAATCACGAGAATAAGGATAACAAGAGCTCTCCAATCTCAGGAGGAGTCTATGTCTTTGGTCATAGATAGAAATGGCAAAAGTCCCCAACGAAGGAAGAGCTAGCCTATTTATAATCGGGACAACCCCCTGGATAGGTGTGAAAGAGAACTAGCTTCTGGAACCAGCTTAGGGGTGAAAGAGAACCAACTTTGGTTTGACTAAATGGCTTCGCGACTTAATGAGGTAGCTTCTAGAAAACTCTCGTTGGAGGTGGTTGGCAGTTCCCGACCAAACATTGTTCACTGGAGTCAAACAATGTTTCCTTCAGTAGCATAATCGAGTTCTGGAAACCTTTCGCAAGTTGGGATATCCAAACTCATGCAAAACATTGTTTCATCAGAATCGGAACAATGTTTATTTAGCAGACAACTCGTTTCTTCATGAACTCCTAACTTTGTTTCTTCGTCATAAAACATTGTTTTGCACGGACTAATATGTGTTTGGCCTTCTTCGATATTGCACCTGAGTTCAACCAACAACAAAGGAGGTGAAGGCACAACCATGTTTTCAAGGTCAAATGATAAACTTAAGTTAGCATTCACCTGATCATGTACTTGCATTGCGTGACTTCTTGTGATTGGACTGTTGATGATTGTTGGTGTGGTATCCATGGCTGGGATGTCCTCATCATCCTCCCCCTCTTGAAAAGGAGTCGTCCTCAACTCTAGGGGTTGAATGGTTTTCATGTCCTTATCACGTCTTCCATAGCTCGAACCGGCGCCGAGCACCTTTGAACAGGTTTGCCAGGCCCTCCATACTTTCTGGAGGGGTATCAAATGGCCATAACGCCTTCACCATACTCATCATGGCTTTCCGAGCCCAAGCATGCACGGCGGATAACTCCTTTAGCACGTCGCCTTGAAATCCGGATACTTCCTCTTCCGGCCGACCAGTTAACAGACCTGCAGCAACAAAGTCATGATATTCCGCATTATGGACTAAACATGAGCACCTATGGTGGTTCTACATAAGAGTGGAAGACATACCGAACATGCCGCCCTTCAGTTTTTCAATTTCCTTCTGAACGGCCGATAGCTGAGCCTTCAAGCTCTCTATCTCTTTGGAATGTTTGTCCTTTTCCTCCTCGAGTTTTTTCTCCCTAGATGCGCCCGTCGCGGTCTCTTTCAATTCCGCTAGTTCGGCGGTGACCGCATTCAGCTGCATCTGGTTTGTGTTCGGCTCCTGGGCTAGCATAGTGTTCTTTTCTTTCAGAACCTGCAAAAATTATCAATCCTTAAATCGGTTTGCTTCACTGTTTCAAGTCTCGGGGGCTGATGGCATATGACCATACAAATTGCATCAAATTTTACCTGTATATCCTTCGAGAACAGCTAAATGACTCCGGCAAGTCCGCCTCGAGCGGCTCGGATATATGCATCCACCAAACTCAGTGCGGCAAACTCTTGTTCGTAAAAGGCCGGAGCACGCATAGCCTCCTTTAATCGACGATGATTCATCATGCTCTTCACTTTGGAATTCGTGACTGATACGTCATCTGAATCCTCTTGAGGAGGCGGAATGGGCATTGCGTCGGCTCGCGTCCTAGTTGACGAGTCCGGCACCGGATTAGTGGACATTTGGCTAATTGGGCATTTTCCCACCGTCTGCCGCGTACTCCTCCTGATGTCAAGGATAAAAAGGGAGACTTTTAACAACCCAGACTCATGCCTAGGCATATATTAAAGCACACATACCTCTTGGAAGACTGTGAGGTCTCCGCAGTACTCCCGGCCCCTTTTCGTTTTGAACGACGACCTTGTGTAGGAGCCGCCCTTGAGGAGATACGGTCCCTAGAGCGCCGATACTGTTAAAATACCGGATCAGTACAACGGGTAAGGATGCAGATAAGGATCTCCTCTTAAGAAGCCTTGGACACTCACGATGCAGAAGGTACAAAGGCGAGGGTAGTCGGCGGTGATAGCCACTTCCGAACCGTCAAGGCTCGCTTGATAGAATACCCCATCATCAAATTCTATATATATGTCCGGATCCTCGCAAAAGTCAGGATCTTTATCACGATTATGATCCTCTGGCTAGGGAGTAGGACAGTGGACGTCCTCGGTCATCCTCCTCCATGACTGTTGGTGGCAACAAAGAGTAAAATTCGATTAGTGTCTGCAACGCAATGAAACAAGCACAGACGATCGAGATCTTACCCATTCAATAGGGGTGTACATAGAATAAGCCTCCTGGCGGTTTAATCGGAGAAAATCTTCTTTTTCGCCCTTATACGGCTCAGCCAAAATTGAAGCCAGTTCGGCTGCCGTATCCGGACCCTTCCGTCTATAGCGGGACGCGTTGTCTTCTCCGTTGTAGCACCATAAGGGAGTTACTCTGGATTGAATAGGTTGGACACACCTCTTTATTGCAATGGCCATGACTTCAACTATCAAGAGCTCGGTATGGGCTAGCAACCTGAGCTTGCTGACCAACCTCTTTATCTCTGCACTGTCCTCTTCCGTGGGACTGCGGGGACGCCAGTTGAGGCGCTTCCTTAAAGGAGCATTGGAAAATTCAGGGAGACCATGCCGAACTGGGTCCGGCAGCGGGACGTCGTCCATATGAAACCATTCCGAGGACCACTGACGGTATGCCTCTTTAGGTGTTCCTACAAGGTATCCGGATCCGGCTATACGCCATACTTCGGCACCACCTACTTCAAATATGGAACCTCCTCGGTGGCGGGGAATGAGGCAAAAGAATTTCCTCCGTAATTCAAAATGGGCCTCGATGCCTAAGAATAGCTCGTAGAGGGAAACAAAACCTGTGATGTGCAGAATCAAACCCGGGGTGAGGTTGTGTAGTTGTATGCCGTAAAATGCCAATAACCCCCGGAGGAAGGGATGGATTGCAAATCCCACGCCCCGCAACAGAAATGGGACGAAGCACACCCTCTCCTCCTTATTGGGGTTGGGGAGTTCTCAGCCATCGCATCGTTGCCAATTGAATACAAGCCTGCTCGAACGGAGACTAGATCCACGAGGGGGAGGTAACCCTGCGTCTGGAGTCGGCTCAGCTGAAGATGAGGCATGGAGCAACTCTGCCAATCACCCACTTGAGGGCCATGGGGGCGCGAAGATGAGCCTGGGGCACTGGCCATGATGGAAGGCTTGGCTCGTGGCTGAACTTTGTGGGTTTCCTTCTGCGTGATGTGAGATGACATTTGGAGATCTACATCTCCTTATATAGGTGCCATCCAAGCGTAATGAGGAGCTTATTTGCAAAAAAGCATAGGCCGTTCGTATTCGCCCGGCGCGCGAATATCGAAGCATCGACAGGGGGGAATCATAAAAGACATCGAGGTTATCACCGGATTGTCATTGGTCCGGATTATAACGAAGAACCTGCCTTGCAAAGCCGTAGACATGACCCGAATACTACATCGTCATTGAAGGCATGTTCGGGGGCTACTGAGGGAGTCCTGGATTATGGGGTCCTCGGGTGTCTGGGCTGTGTAGCACGGGCGGACTGATGGACCATGAAGATACAAGATAGAAGGCCTTCCCCTGTGTCCAGATGGGACTCTCCTTTGCGTGGATGGCAAGCTTGACGCCCGGATGTGTAGTTTCCTTTCTCTGTAAACCGACTTTGTAAAACCTAGGCCCCTCCGGTGTCTATATAAACCGGAGGGTTTAGTCCGTAGAGGCTATCAGATTTTATATAGGCTAGACATCTAGGGTTTAGACATTACGATCTCGAGGTAGATCAACTCTTGTAACCCCTATACTCATCAAAGTCAATCAAGCAGGAAGTAGGGTATTACCTCCATTAAGAGGGCCCAAACCTGGGTAAACATCGTGTCCCCTTGTCTCCCGTTACCTTCGATCTTCATACGCACAGTTCGGGACCCCCTACCCGAGATCGGCCAGTTTTGACACCGACACTAAGGATAAAACGATGGGGTCTATCTCTACATAGATAGATCCTTCTACATCATGTCATCGTTCTTATTGCATTACTCCATTTCTCCATGAACTTAATACACTAGATGCATGCTGGATAGCGGTCGATGTGTGGGTAGTAGTAGATGCAGGCAGGAGTCGGTCTACTAATCTTGGACGTGATGCCTATGTAATGATCATTGCCTGGATATCGGAAGTTTTATCAATTGCCCAACAGTAATTTGTTTACCACCGTTTGCTATTTTTCTCGAGAGAAGCCACTAGTGAAACCTATGGCCCCCAGGTCTCTTTCTCATATTATTTGCCTTTGCGATCTACTTTTCCTTTGCTTTTATTTTTAGATCTATTAAACCAAAAATACAAAAATACCTTGCTGCAATTTATTCTTATTTATTTCTTTTGCGCTCGATCTATCAATCTACTATAATTTTATTCACGTCTGTTTGCCTATCTTGAGGCGCCGCTACCCGGAAGGGATTGACAACCCCTTTTACACGTCGGGTTGCGAGTAGTTTTTATTTGTGTGCAGGTGCTGTTTACGTTGTGTTGCTTGGTTCTCCTACTGGTTCGATAACCTTAGTCTCATAACTGAGGGAAATACCTACCGCCGCTATGCTGCATCATCCCTTCCTCTTTGGGGAAATACCGACGTAGCTTCAAGCCACATCAAAAAGCATGTCACTTACCTCTCAAATTAGAACATAAAGCTTATTGGGAAATTAAAGAGATCAACTATGATGTTAAACTTGCTAGTGAAAAGAGGTTATTCGACATTAGCTCACTTGATGAATGGAGAACCCAAGCCTATGAAAATGCCAAACTGTTTAAAGAAAAGGTTAAGCGATGGCATGACAAAAGAATACAAAAGCGGAAATTTAATGTAGATGACCATGTCTTGCTATACAATGCCCGTTTTGTTTGCAGGAAAACTTTCCTCCAAATGGGAAGGTCCTTACATTATCGAAGAAGTTTATCGCTCCGGTGCCATCAAGATCAACAATGCCGAAGGCACTAATCCGAAGGTGGTGAATGGGCAAAGAATCAAACATTATATCTCAGGTACGCCCAGAAATGTTGAAACTAATATTATTCATACTATAACACCGGAGGAGTAAATAAGGGAAACCTTCCAACACGTTCCAGGACCCTGAAAAGGAAGAGGTATGTGATATGGTAAGTAAACCAACTCCAAAAGTTTTCCAAAAGCAATTTTACTCCGTGTTGGAATATTTTAAAAATTAGGTAAATAAAAAGTAGTCCAAAAAGTGCATGAGCGGGCGACAAACCTAGGGGGCACGCCCTACCCCCTGGGCGCACCTCCCAAGCTTGTGGCCCACTCGTGTGCCCTCTGGACTCCGTTTTTCCTAGATTACTTGTTTTGCACGGTAAAAATTCATTATATAATCTCCCGAAGGTTTTGATCACCGTATCACGGCAATATCCTCTATTCTTGTTTCGAGCTATTTTTCTGACAGATCTAGATCGCTATGACATCTTCAAGCACCCCCAAGGACAAGTTCTATGAGAAGGTCATCAACCCGTACCTTCCGGAGGTGATGAAACACCCTCAAATCATTGAGATGCAAGAGGGGGTACTTCACATCCGGGATGTTCAAGGGCCAAGGAGGACCGGAAGCGTGGAGGCCAGGCTTGAAGCGGTGGCGCAGGAGGTTTTCATGTGCTAAGGATGGTGGGACGCAGACTCAATGCCAACCACTCCATGATCACGGAATTCACCCGCGACCACAAGCTAGAAAACAATGATATTGGAAAGGCCATCTTCAAGCTCCATGAGAAAATCGAGCATCTCCAAGCCCGGATCTAGTTCATCCTTCTACGATGGTAAGCCTATGCCTTGGAAGACGGAGGACAAGCCTCCCACATCATCAACTTCATCACCACCACCTCCGAAGAAGAACACTTGAGTACATGGGTATGGGCACTCCCCTTGGCTTGTGCCAAGCTTGGGGGAGGTGTCCCGGTATCGTATCACCATCACATCTTTATCATTATCGTTTACCTTAGTTCGATCCTTTTTGTTCAATCTTGATCTAGTAGAATAAAAGTTTTGGTATGATCTAGTCTTTGAGTTTTGCTTTGTGTTCTATCTATGTAATCAAGTGCGAGAGTTATATATAAAGATTAGTTTTAAGTTAAGGGCTTTGCTTTCTTGCCTTGATCTTGGAAAAGAAATAGAAAAAAATAATATAAAAGATTATATAATAATCTTATGGAGATTGATGACTTCACATATAAGAAGTATGACACATGAAATTTGTTGAGGGTTGACAAACATAGTTTTGGTCATTATTGCAATTAGTAGGAAATAATAAAGAAAGAGAGGTTTCACATATAAATACACTATCTTGAACATCTTTTGTGATTGTGAGCACTCATTAAAATATTATATGCTAATAAGTTGACGTTGGACAAGGAAGACAATGTAATGTGTTATGTTCTCTTATATCCGAATAGAAGTTATAGTGTAGTGGATCCTCCAACATGTTGAGCTTGATTCTCATCCTATGCTAGCCAAATCTTTGGCACCAAGTAGAGATACTACTTGTGCCTTCATAAACCTCTAACCCAGTTTTGCCATTAGAGTCCACTATATCTACCTACGGATTGAGTAAGATCCTTCAAGTAAGTTGTCATCAGTGCAAGCAATAGAAATTGCTCTCTAAATATGTACTTTCTTTTAGTGTGAGGAAAATAAACTTTATACGAACTTGTGATGGGGAATAAATAAAAGCGACGAACTGCATAATAAAGTTCTCTATCACAAGCGGCAATATAAAGTGACCTTCTTTTGCATTAAGATTTCATGCATTCAACCATAAAAGCGCATGACAACCTCTGCTTCCCTCTGTGAAGGGCCTATCCTTTACTTCCTATATTTTTACAAGAGTCAAGGTGATCTTCACCCTTCCTTTTATATTTTCTCTTTTTGGCAAGCACTATATGTTGGGATGATCCGGACATATATACCCATTCGGATATAGGTGATCATAAATTATTATTGTTGACGTTACCCTTGAGGTAAATGGTTGGGAGGCGAAACTATAAGCCCCTATCTTCCTATGTGTTTGATTGAAGCTTTCATCTCATAAGTATAGTGTGAGTGTTAGCAATTATGAAAGATTAAAGGATGGTTGAGTATGTGGACTTGCTGCATAGAAGCTCTTACATTGACTCTTTCCGATATTATGATAAATTGCAATTGTTTCAATGACTGAGATTATAGTTTGTTAGTTTTCAATAAAGTTTTTGGTCTATACTTTACTTTGTGAATGAATTATCACTTTGGCATAAGAAGTTATATGACAATATGTCGTTGTTCTAAAGATGATCATGATGCCCTCTGATAAGTCCATTTTGCATCATGCTTTTCTTATTGTTATTTATAATGTTTTTATTCATAATAATGCTTTTTGGAGTAATTATAATGCCTTTTCTCTCATAATATGCAAGGTATACACAAAGAGGGAGCATTCCGGCAGCTGGAAATCTGGCCCTGGAAAAGCTACGTCAGGCTACCTGTTTTGCACAACTCCAAACAAGTTGAAACTTCACGGAGAATTTTTATGGAATATTTGAGGAATATTGGAGCAAATAACTACCAGAGGGCCCCCACCAGGTGGGCATAACCCACCTGGGCGCGCCAGGGAGCCCAGGCACGACCTGGTGGGTTGTGCTCACCCAGGCCCACCTCCGGTGCCCATCTTCTGGTATATAGGTCATTTTGACCTAGAAAAAATAAGGGGAGGACTTTCGGGACGGAGCGCTGCCGTCTCGAGGCGGAACTTGGGCAGGAGTACTTTTGCCCTCCGGCGGAGCGATTCCACCGGGGGAACTTCCCTCCCGTAGGTGGAAATCATCGTCGTCATCATCACCAACAACTCTCCCATCTTGGGGAGGGCAATCTCCATCAACATCTGCAACAACACCGTCTCATCTCAAACCCTGGTTCATCTCTTGTGTTCAATCTTGTTACCGGAACAATAGATTGGTGCTTGTGGGTGACTAGTAGTGTTGATTACATCTTGTAGTTGATTACTATATGGTTTATTTGGTGGTAGATTATATGTTCAGATCCATTATGCTATTTAATACCCCTCTAATCTTGAGCATGATTATCATTTGTGATTAGTTTCTTTTGTTCTTGAGGTCACGGGAGAAATCATGTTGCAAGTAATCATGTGAACTTGATATGTGTTCGATATTTTGATAGTATGTATGTTGTGATTCCCTTAGTGGTGTCATGTGAACGTCGACTACATGACACTTCACCATATTTGGGCCTAAGGGAATGCATTGTGGAGTAGCAATTAGATGATGGGTTGCGAGAGTGACAGAAGCTTAAACCCCAGTTTATGCGCTATTCCGTAAGGGACCGATTGGATCTAAAAGTTTAATGCTATGGTTAGTATTTATTCTTACTACTTTTCTCATAGTTGCGGATGCTTGTGGGAGGGTTAATCATAAGTAGGAGGTTTGATCAAGTAAGAACAGCACCTAAGCATCGGTCCACCCATATATCAAATTATCAAAGTACCGAACACGAATTAAACCAACATGATGAAAGTGACTAGATGAAATTCCCGTGTACCCTCAAGAACGCTTTGCTTATCATAAGAGATCGTTTTGGCCTGTCCTTTGCATCAAAAGGATTGGGCTACCTTGCTGCACTTTTGCTATTATTATCGTTACTTGCTCGTTACAAATTACCTTGCTATCAAACTACTCTGCTACTTACAATTTCAGCATTTGCAGACATTACATTGCTGAAAACCACTTGTCATTTCCTTCTTCTCCTCGTTGGGTTCGACACTCTTACTTATCGAAAAGAGCTACAATTGATCCCATATACTTGTGGGTCATCAAGGCTATTTTCTGGCGCCGTTGCCGGGGAGTGAAGCGCCTTTGGTAAGGAAACATTTATATAGTGTGCTGAAATTTATTGTTACTTGTTACTATGGAAAACAATCCTTTGAGGGGTTTGTTCGGGGTATCTTCACCTCAAACGGAACCACAATTAGCTACCCCTCAACCTACTCCACCTACTGAAAATATTGAATATGAAATTCCTTTGGGTATGAGAGAACAACTGCTAGCTAATCCTTATGTAGGAGATGGAACGGAACATCCTGATATACACTTGATATATGTAGAACAAATTTGTGGATTGTTCAAGCTTGCAGGTTTACCTAGGGATGAAGTTATGAAGAAGGTTTTCCCTTTATCTTTGAAGGGAAAAGCATTGGATTAGTTTGAAATTGGAGTTCCATCAAAAAAATATCCAATGCATCTAGTTCATCGCGATCGGAATTATATATATATAATTTTTGGCCTCGTGAAGGAGAAAGTATCGCTCTAGCTTGGGGGAGGCTTAAGTCAATGTTATATTCATGCCCCAATCATGAGCTCTCAAGAGAAATTATTATCCAGAGCTTTTATGCTCGGATTTCTCGTAATGACCAAACCATGCTTGATACTTCTTGTGTTGGTTCTTTTATGAAGAAGACTATTGAATCCCGGTGGGATCTTTTAGAAAGAATTAAACGCAACTATGAAGATTGGGAAATCGACAAAGGTAAAGAGTCATGTATTAAACTTAAGTACGATTGTGTTAAATATTTTATGGATACCGATGCTTTTCAAAAGTTTAGCACTAAATATGGACTTGACTCTGAGATAGTAGCCTCCTTTTGTGAATCCTTTGCTACTCATGTTGATCTCCCTAAAGAGAAGTGGTTAAATATCACCCACCTAAAGAAGAAATTAAAGAACCGGTACCAGTTAAGGAAGAAGCTATACTTTACAATGTTGATCCAGTTGTTCCTTCTGCTTATATTGAGAAACCACCTTTCCCTGTTAGGATAAGGAACATGCTAAAGTTTCAACTGTGGTTAACAAAAGCTATATTAGAACACCTAGACCTGATGAACAAATTAAAGTAGAACCTACTATTGCTATGATTAAAGATCTCTTGGAAGAAGATATGGATGTGCATGTTATTTACTTCTGTGAAGAAGCTGCTAGAATTGCCAAACCTGATAAAAAGGATAAGCATAGACATGTTGTTGGCATGCCCGTTATCTCAGTTAAAATAGGAGATCACTGTTATCATGGTTTATGTGACATAGGTGCTAGTGTGAGTGCTATTCCTTACACCTTATATCAAGAAATTATGAAAGACATAGCACCCACAGAGATAGAAGACATAGATGTTACTATTAAACTTGCTAATAGAGACACTATATCACCAATTGGGATTGTTAGAGATGTTGAAGTCTTGTGTGGAAAAATAAAATACCCTGCTGATTTTCTTGTTCTTGGTTCCCCACAAGATGACTTTTGTCCCATTATCTTTGGTAGACCTTTCTTGAACACCGTTAATGCTAAGATAGACCGTGAGAAACAAACTGTCGATGTTAGTTTTGGTGATGAGTCTCATGAGTTTAATTTTTCCAAGTTTAGTAGAAAGCTTCATGAAAAAGAATTGCCTAGTAAGGATGAATTAATTGGCCTTGCTTCTATTTCTTTACCACCTACTGATCCTTTAGAACAATATTTGCTAGACCATGAAAATGATTTTCATATGCATGAAGAAATGAAATAGATAAGATTTTCTTTGAACAACGTCCTCTACTTAAACACAATCTGCCTATTGAAACTCTAGGAGGTCCTCCCCAACATAAAGGTGATCTTGTGTTTGAATTAAAACAATTTCCAGACACTTTGAAATATGCTTATCTTGATGAAAAGAAAATATATCCTATTATTATTAGTGCTAACCTTTCTGAACATGAAGAAGAAAGATTATTGAAAGTTCTAAGGAAGCATCGGGCTGCTATTGGATATACTCTTGATGATTTAAAGGGCATTAGTCCCACTCTATGTCAGCACAAAATTATATGTAACTTGATGCTAAACCCTTTGTTGATCACCAACGTCGGTTAAATCCGAAGATGAAAGAAGTGGTAAGAATGGAAATATTAGAACTTCTGGAAGCAGGTCTAATATATCCTATAGCTGATAGTAGATGGGTAGTCCTGTTCATTGTGTCCCTAAGAAAGGAGGTATAACTGTTGTTCCTACTGATAAGAATGAACCTATTCCACAAAGAATTGTTATAGGCTATATAATGGTAATTGATTTTAGAAAATTAAACAAAGCAACTAGAAAAGATCATTACCCTCTGCCTTTTATTGATCAAATGCTTGAAAGATTATCTAAGCACACACACTTTTGCTTCCTTGATGGATATTCTGGTTTTTCACAAATACCTGTTTCTCAACATGATCAAGAAAAGACCACTTTTACTTGTCGCTTTGGAACTTATGCTTATAGACGTATGCCTTTCGGTTTATGTAATGCACCTGCTACCTTTCAAAGATGTATGAATGCTATATTATCTGAATTTTGTGAAAAGATTGTTGAGGTTTTCATGGATGACTTCTCTGTTTATGGGAAGTCTTTTGATGATTGTTTAAGCAATCTTGAGAGAGTTTTGCAGAGATGTGAACAAATAAATCTTGTCTTGAATTGGGAGAAGTGCCATTTTATGGTTAATGAAGGCATTGTCTTGGGTCATAAAATTTCTGAAAGAGGTATTGGAGTGGACAAAGATAAGGTTGATGAAATTGAGAAAATGCCATGTCCTAAAGATATAAAAGGTATTCGTAGTTTCTTAGGTCATGCTGGTTTCTATAGGAGATTTATCAAAGACCTTTCTAAAATTTCTAGGCCTCTTACGAGTCTTTTGCAAAAGGATATTCCTTTTTTTTGATGATGATTGTTAAGAAGCCTTTGAAACACTCAAGAAAGCCTTAATTTCTGCACCTATTGTTCAACCACCTGATTGGAACTTGCCTTTTGAAATTATGTGTGATGCTAGTGATTATGTTGTTGGTGTTGTTCTAGGACAAAGAGTTGATAAGGAACTGAATGTTATTCATTATGCTAGTAAAACTCTAGACAGTGCTCAAAGAAATTATGCTACAACTAAAAAAGAATTCTTAGCGGTGGTGTTTGCTTGTGATAAATTTAGACCTTATATTGTTGATTCCAATGTAACTGTTCACACAGACCATGCTGCTATTAAATATCTTATGGAAAAGAAAGATGCTAAACCCAGACTTATTCGATGGGTTCTCTTGTTACAAGAATTTGATTTACATATCATTAATAGAAAAGGAGCTGAGAACCCAGTAGCTGATAATTTACCTAGGCTTGAAAAATTTCCTGATGACCCAGTACCTATTGATGATAGTTTTCCTGATGAGCACTTAGCTGCAATAAATGTTGCTCACACACTCCTTGGTATGCTGATTATGCTAATTACATTGTTGCTGAATATTTACCACCTAGCTTTACATACCAACAAAAGAAAAAAATCTTTTATGATTTAAGACATTACTTTTGGGATGAGCCACATCTTTATAAAGAAGGAGTAGCTGGTATTATTAGAAGTTGTGTACCTCAGCATGAACAGGGACAAATCCCACGGAAATGTCACTCCGAAGCTTATGGAGGGCATCATGCTAGAGATAGAACTGCTCACAAGGTATTGCAATCTGGATTTTATTGGCCTACTATGTTCAACGATGCCCGTAAGTTCGTCTTATCTTGTGATGAATGCCAAAGAATAGGTAATATCAGTAAGCATCAAGAAATGTCTATGAATTATTCACTTGCTGTGAACCATTTGATGTTTGGGGATTTGATTACATGGGACCTTTTCCTTCCTCTAATGGGTATACACATATTTTGGTTGCTGTTGATTATGTTACTAAATGGTAGAAGCTATTCCAACCAGTAGTGCTGATCACAACACCTCTATTAAAATGCTTAAGGAAGTTATTTTCCCAAGGCTTGGAGTCCCTAGATACTGATGGTGGTTCACACTTTATTCATGGTGCTTTCCATAAAATGCTTGCCAAGTATGATGTTAACCATAGAATTGCATCACCTTATCATCCTCAATCTAGTGGTCAAGTTGAACTTAGCAATAGAGAAATAAAATTAATTTTGCAAAAGACTGTCAATAGGTCCAGAAAGAATTGGTCTAAGAAATTAGATGATGCACTTTGGGCTTATAGAACAGCTTATAAAAATCATATGGGTATGTCTCCTTATAAAATGGTGTATGGAAAAGCTTGTCATTTGCCTCTTGAGTTAGAACATAAAGCATATTAGGCCATCAAAGAGCTCAATTATGATTTCAAACTTGCTGGTGAAAAGAGGTTATTTGATATTAGCTCTTTAGATGAATGGAGAACCCAAGCTCATGAAAATGCAAAATTATTCAAAGAAAAAGTTAAAAGATGGCATGACAAAAGAATCCAAAATTGTGAGTTTGAAGTCGGAGAATATGTTCTTTTGTACAACTCTCGTTCCAGATTCTTTGCAGAAAAACTCCTCCCAAAATGGGACGGCCCCTATGTTATCGAGGAGGTTTATTGGTCTGGAGCCATCAAAATAAATAATTCAGAAGGTACTAACCCAAAGGTTGTCAATGGGCAACGAATAAAGCATTATACCTTAGGTACACCCATTAATGCTGAAAGTAATATTATCCAAACTTTGACACCGTAAGAACACATAAAAGAGTCCTTCCGGAACACTCCAGAATCGTGAAAATAAGGAGGTACGTGATACGGTAAGTAAAAGGACTCCAAAAAATCTGCAAAAATATTTTTTATCAGTTTTGGAATATTTAAAAATTTAGGAAATAAAGAAACTTCCAGGAAGCGTACCCTGGTGGGAACACCAGGGCGCGCCAGGCTCGCCTGGCGCGCCCAGGTGGGTTGTGCCCACCTGGGACACCTTCCGGACTCCGTTTTTCTATAGCTTGCTTGTCATAAGATAAAAAAAATCTATATATACTTCCCGAACCTGTTGATCACCGTATGACAGAGAAATCCTCTGTTCTCTTTTCTTGCTGTTTTCGGTCAGATTTATCAAGCCACGCATCATGTCTTCCTCCTCCTCCAACAACATGGAAGAAGATTCTTGGTTGATGAAGGTCGAGCTGAAGAGGGAGGAGCCTACGGACGTCGTCAAGGGAGACAAGGGCAAGGAGGCTACCGTAGATCCACCCTTGGTGGCAGAACAAGCACTGCGTACCGAGGAGGAAGAGGAAGATATCCTTAAGCCTTACCTTGCTAACCTTACCCCTACTGAGATTGAAGCTTTTCGCATCATTGAAATAGTTCGTATACAAAATAAGTATCTCACTCGCAAAAATATTCTGCATCAAGAGCATATCATCCATCTCCGGAGCGTCATCCATCGATTGGAGAATCTCTTGATCCTTAAGGATAGGATCACTTCATCACTACCATCATCTTCTTCACCACCAAAAGAGAACTGAGTATCGGGTATGGGCACTCCCCTTGGCTAACGCCAAGCTTGGGGGAGGTGCCCCGGTATCGTATCATCCCACTATCTTTTTGCCTTTACTTATTTTAGTTTGATCTTTTGCTTCAGATAAATAAAAGTTTAGTTTGATCCTTTCTTCTTTGAGTGTTTGCTTAGTGATCTATCCTTGTAATCGTGTCCAAGTTATATAATAAACATTGGTACGGGTCGATCAAGTTATATAATAAACACTGGTACGCGTCTATCCTATACAAACAGTTTTAACCCCTTTCCGTGACGGCATTTGGAACCGTCGCCTAGTGAGTGTGGGCGATAGGGGGGTCCTTCCCACATGGCCCAGAAACCGTTGAGGATATGCCCTCCTAGCACACACGCTCGGCAAAATGAGGTCGTGTGCGACCGGCTAGCGCTCAAATACGAAAATACGTACAATACAGCTAAAAAATACAATTATATGACGAAATTGTTTCCGGCCGCAAGTACATCCCACACAGTCAGTTCTCGCTAAACGTTTCCATTCGTATGTACATCCCACACAGTCGCTCGAAGGAAAACGTTTTCGTTCAGGTACATCACACACAATTTTTCCCGTTAAATCACTTGCGTTATTGAATGTATCACACACGGTCCGTAGAAGAAACTGTGTGGCAAAGGCTGTCCATCACACATAGTTTTTATGTCGTAAACGTTTGCGCAAGGTGGCCTAACACAAACAGTTTTCAAGAGAAAGTCATGTGTGATTGTTCATTGATCCAACACGGTTTATTCCTAGAAACTATGTGCGTTGCCTGAGGCCCACGGTATTTTTTCAACAACCGTTTGCAATAGCAAAACCCAATTAGCAGGCTAATTCGCCATTAGCAGGCCAATTTCCCTATTATTCATAATCCATTTATTAATCTAATTGAAATTCATATTAAGCACATAATATATTTCATTTCCATATTAAGGAAGCAGAATTTCATAATTGAAATACATCAGAGTACAACATGATATAGCTTCAGCACTCAGCTACCCCATTACACAACTGCACCAACACCAAGTTTCACATGCAACATGTAGAACCTGTCGAAATTAGCATCATAGACGGTATATAGACAGATGCGTCTCATCTGGAAAACTGCTGAAGTGGAGGGCGGATATTGAGCCTTCATTCATGTTGAAGGTCTTTGCAACTTTAGGCCAGTGCCTGTGGATGATTGACCGTCCGTCATTCGTCCTCTTCAGGAACACTTCAATATTAAACAGTGGGTGTTGTATGAAAACCTTCCTCGCCTCCCAACCATAGAGGTGGGTTGAGAGGTAGTCATCAGTGAACTGCTTTGGAAAGGCCTGAAAACAAGGATGTGCATAAATATCTTCTCTATATTGGAAATGGGGCAAAGGAATAAAAAAAGGCAAGGTATAATAGTTAGTACCATCTTGTAGTGAACTTATGTCTTCTTCATTGTGCAGTTCTTGTTGTTTTTTGTCGCTAATTTCTTTATCCTAACAATCTTTCTGAGTTTCTTGATTTGATTGATATTCATGGACAACTCATTTCCCCATATGCAAAAAGGGTCGAACAGTGGGTCAAAACCTCTAATAGCAGGACCTACATGTGCAAGACCAAATTGTTAAAAACCAAAATATTAGAATGGTTCCTGCAATTGCACAATAATGTGCTATTAGACAACAGACCATGCACGTGCTAACCTCGATTGTAAACCTCAGTGCTTCCCATTGTTTCCCTGCAACACATATAAGGTAGTTAGTCATCAGGTTAAGTAAGGGTTCGCATGCTATCAGTAAAATATGTTGATGAAAAATAAGCACATTGCAGATTCATCAGATTAATTCAAGCCACATGGAAAACCCATTTATCCAAACCAAGCATGATTAAGAAATAGGAAATATAGCACTTGTATATGTTTCTCATGTATTAGGTGCAGCCAAATTCGAGTAATTTCTCACATGCAGAACAATACAAAATTCTACCCTCGACAATTGGACATTGCATTGCAGAATTGAACCAAGCAGTTAACTAAACACCACAACAAATGAACTAACATTAAATGAGCACCACATTGCACAATATAACATACTTCTAATAGAAGATCAGACAGTTAACCAAACAGTTAAATACACCCAATTGTAGCAATTGTATTTGTTTCTCATGTATTTACTACAACCAAATTCAATTTATTCCTCAAATGGTATACAATAACAGAATGCACCCACAGCTATTGAACATCGCATTGCAGAATTGAACCAAACAGTTAACTAAACACCACAACACAAATGAACCAAACGTTAGCTGAGCACCACATTGCACAATGTATAACCAAACCAAGCATGCTTGACAACTTGGAAATATAGCAATTTTATTTGTTTCTCATGTATTTTGTAAAGATAAATTTGATTTATTTCTCACATGGAAGACAATACAAAATTGCAGCCTGAAGAATTGAACATCAAGTTTGCAGAATTGAACCAAATAATTAACTGAAGACGACAACTAATTAACAAAACAGTTAATAAGTGAGCACCACACTGCACGACATATAAAACATCTACACTAGAGCAACAGATTGCATGGTAAAATTAGATAGCACAATTCACTAGAATTTGTGACGGAAAGGAAGGAGCAGCACACACAACGGGTAAACTGAGCATGCTTAACCAGCGTAGCTAGCAAATGGCAATGTGCTCCTCCAAGATCTGGGGGTCAGCACGAATGGCAGCCATCGCGACCTCATCCGCGCGTGCGGCTGCGATTTGCTTCTCCGCTGCCAAATGCTCCTTGAGATCCTGGCTATACTGCGTGCACCATGGCTTAGGGCCGTGCTTATTTGGTGGAGGGGTCGGTGATTTGGGTGGAAGGTGTCGCGCTCGTGCTGGCAGTTGGGGCATGTGGGATGTGGAAGGAGGAGGAGGATGGGGGTCGGGTGTGGATTACCTGCCTGGATAGACGACGCCGAGCAGCGTGAAGGAGGGTCGCCGACGAGGAGGCGGCGCTCCAAGCAAGGAGTGAAGGTTTCAACTTGGAAAGGAAGGCAGAAATAGGGGAAATGTGGCTCTTGGTAAGGGGGAGGGGCGAGGAGGTAGATATTTCCGCGGAAGCCGAAAATTTGGAATCGCTTCAGCGAAAAAACTGGCGCACAAAGTGTCATCAGACACGGTCCCTTATTCAGAACTGTGTACGATATGTCAAGATCACAAACGATTCAGATAGCTTAACCCGTGTGTGATGAGTTTGAACGTCAAAAATTTTGGTTCAAATTTCCATGGGTATAGTGGTCATCCACATCATTGCATAATTTGGGTACACAAAGGAGACTACAGCACACCCACACTTGTTAATCGAGCAAGTTCAGCAATTAAACAGAGCTAGCTGACCTAAACATTACTCTAACAAATTAAAGACCGGCGCTCTTAATTAAACAAAACAAAGAGTACTACTACGGCAGGTCCTCGTCGATCTCCGCCGCCGCCTCCATGTCCAGCTTGCGCCCGACGGTCTCCTCGGGAAGGGGCTCCATGGCATCCATCACACCATACTCGGCAAGCATCTCGCCATCCACGTCCGCCATCTCTTTGGAAAAGGTCGCCACGAGCTGGGCGTGGGCAGACGCGATCTGGGCTTGGACGGGCTCCGTCGTTGCAAGGTATGCGGCGGAGGAACGGTCGGCTGCTTGAACGCTCTTGGCGATTGCCAGCTCTTCGGCCGTGGGTTGCCGACCGTTGTCGGAGAAGCTTCGTTCGATTTGTGTGGTGACTGCCAGGAGCTGGGCGTGGACGGCCTCGACATGGACGTGGGCGGCCACCATCAGGGCTAAGCCCGCCCCCGCGGAACGAACAACTATTGTGCCGCTCTCGCCAGTTGTTATCCCTGGGCCAGATGCTGCTGCCGCCACCTGAGAAGCAACAATGGCCGTTTGGGCTGCCATGGCAGCCCGGTCGCAGATTGCGGCCGCGCTCATGCACCTTGTTAGCACACGCATGGCGGATGCGGCCGCGCTCTCGCCGGATTGGGCCACCGAAGTTGCCCTCACGATGTGGGTCCACGTGCCCATCTTTCACCAGAGACGATTGAACAGTGAAATGATATTTGGGGAGCGAGCTAGTGTGCTTGAGACGCCGGCTGTGGACTGTAGCCGACACACCTTCTCGCGTAAGCCATAGGCGTACTATACACCGACGGTGCTCCAGGATATTTTGTGCTGCATCTCACACAGTTGGTGATAATAAATTGTGTGCGATCTACTTGATTTTTCATCTTGATTTGAATTACATAATGGGGCCACATCGGCAATGGACGATGTTTGAATTTCTAGACCTTTTATCTGGAGTGAACATGCAATTATATGTGTGTCGTAAAAGAATTGGAATTATTCAAGGTTCGTTTGAACATTTTATACATTAAATTGGTTTTCTAGCCATTTCAGGTGCACAATTCAAAATTAAAATACATGCACATGCTCCGGTGCACCAACATGGGTTGTAAAATCATATATGTATCCATGGGTTTATGCTTATCTCCCATGCAAGAAATGGGGATGAAATTCGAACACCACGGCACAATGGCTCTCCGGCAAACGTCGACGTACTTGCTTTTGTAATTCTAGTAAATCCAAAATTCGTCCGAAATTCATGAAACTTGGCATGCTATCATGGAGTGGCATCAATATGCCGTGGTAGGGAACGTTTGGGGCAGATAAGCTTCTCATAAACCAGAGCTTCTCACAACAAGTGTGATGGTTTCAGTAGGGAACGTTTCGCCTTTCTGGACGAAACGGTATACGTTGCCTCTTCTCGATTTCAATTTTTTTCCTAGTGTCAACATAGAACAACAGGAGTGTTGTGTCAATTTTTGGGATTTTTCGGAGTTCGCTTGGATATTTTTATACATTAACTGAGTTTTTTGTGCATTCATGTGCATAATTTAAATTTGAACTACAGACACATGCTCTTATGCATATAAATTAGTTGAAAATTCAAATATGTGTCCTTGGTTGCCTGCTTAGGTCCCATGCAAGAAATGGGAATGAATGTCAAACACCCTGCCACCGTCACTCAGCCGCAAACGTTGAGATACCTGGTTTTTAAATTCTAGTAAATCCAAAACTCGTCTGAAATTCATGAAACTTGGCATGCTATCATGGAGCAGCATCAACATGCCATGGTAAAAAATTTGTCCCATTTGGGGTAGGTTTGGGTATATACTTCTCACAACAAGCATGATGGTTTCGGTAGGGAACGCCCCATCTTTGGGGACGAAACGATGTCCATTGCCTCTTATTGCTTCCAAAAATTTTCTCGTGTCAACATAGAACAACAGGAGTGTTGTGTCAATTTTTGTGATTTTTCGGGGTTCGTTTGGACATTTTTATGCATTAACTGAGTTTTCAATGCATTTATGTGCATAATTCAAATTTGAACTACATGCACATGCTCCAGTGCAAATAAATTGGTTGAAAAATCAAATCTGTGTCCTTGGGTGCATGATTAGGTCCCATGCAAGAAATGGGAATGAATTTCAAACACCAGGGCACCGTTGATTGCCCGCAAAACATTGAGATGCCTGGTTTTTAAATTCTAGTAAATCCAAAACTCGTCTGAAATTCATGAAACTTAGCATGCTATCATGGAGCTGCATCAACATGCCGTGGTAATTTTTTGTCCCATTTGGGGCAGGTTTGGGTATAGGCTACTCACAAACCAGAGCTTCTCACAACAAGCATGATGGTTTCGGTAGGGAACGTCCCACCTTTGGGGACGAAACGGTATCCATTGCCTCTTATTGCTTTCAAATTTTCCCCGTGTCAACATAGAACAACAGGAGTGTTGTGTCAATTTTTGTGATTTTTGGGGTTCGTTTGGATATTTTTATGCATTAACTGAGTTTTCAATGCATTTATGTGCATAATTCAAATTTGAACTACATGCACATGCTCTAGTGCATATAAATTGGTTGAAAAATCAAATATGTGCCCTTCGGTGCATGCTTAGGTCCCATGCAAGAAATGGGAATGAATTTCAAACACCAGGGCACCGTTGATTGCCGACAAAACATTGAGATACTTTATTTTCAAATTCTAGTAAATCCAAAACTCGTCTAAAATTCATGAAACTAGGCATGCTATCATGGAGCGGCATCAACATGCCGTGGTAAATTTTTTGTCCCATTTGGGGCAGGTTTGGGTATATGCTTCTCACAAACCAGAGCTTCTCACAACAAGGATGATGGTTTCGGTAGGGAATGTCCCACCTTTGGGGACGAAACAATATCCATTTCCTCTTATTGCTTTCAATTTTTTTCTCGTGTCAACATAGAACAGCAGGAGTGTTGTGTCAATTTTTGTGATTTTTCGGGGTTCGCTTGGACATTTTTATGCATTAACTGAGTTTTCAATGCATTTATGTGCATAATTCAAATTTGAACTACATGCACATGCTCCAGTGCATATAAATTGGCTGAAAAATCAAATGTATGTCCTTGGGTGCATGCTTAGGTCCCATGCAAGAAATGGGAATGAATTTCAAACACCAGGGCACCGTTGATTGCCGGCAAAATGTTGAGATGCCTGGTTTTTAAATTCTAGTAAATCCAAAACTCGTCTGAAATTCATGAAACTTGGCATGCTATCATGGAGCGGCATCAACACGCTGTGGTAATTTTTTTGTCCCATTTGGGGCAGGTTTGGGTATATGCTTCTCACAAACCAGAGCTTCTCACAACAAGCATGATGGTTTCGGTAGGGAACATCCCACCTTTGGGGACGAAACGATATCCATTGCCTCTTATTGCTTTCAAATTTTTTCTCATGTCAACATAGAACAACAGGATTGTTGTGTCAATTTTTGTGATTTTTTGGGGTTCGTTTGGACATTGTTATGCATTAACTGAGTTTTCAATGCATTTACGTGCATAATTCAAATTTGAGCTACATGCACATGCTCCAGTGCATATAAGTTGGTTGAAAAATCAAATCTGTGTCCTTGCGTGCATGATTAGGTCCCATGCAAGAAATGGGAATGAATTTCAAACACCAGGGCACCGTTGATTTCCGGCAAAACATTGAGTTGCCTGATTTTTAAATTCTAGTAAATCCAAAACTCGTGTGAAATTCATGAAACTTGGCATGCTATCATGGAGCAGCATTAACAAGACGTGGTAATTTGTTTGTCCCATTTGGGGCAGGTTTGGGTATATGCTTCTCACAAACTAGAGCTTCTCACAACAAGCATGACGGTTTCGGTAGGGAACGTCCCACCTTTGGGAACGAAACGATATCCATTGCCTCTCATTTCTTTCAATTTTTTTTCTCATGTCAACATAGAACAATAGGAGTGTTGTGTCAATTTTTGTGATTTTTCGGGGTTCGTTTCGACATTTTTATGCATTAACTGAGTTTTCAATGCATTTATGTGCATAATTCAAATTTGAACTACATGCACATGCTCCAGTGCATATAAATTGATTGAAAATCAAATATGTGTCCTTGGGTGCATGCTTAGGTCCCATGCAAGAAATGGGAATGAATTTCAAACAGCAGGGCACCATTGATTGCTGGAAAACATTGAGATGCCTGGTTTTTAAATTCTAGTAAATCCAAAACTCTTCTGAAATTCATGAAACTTGGTGTCAGTGGAAACTAAACCTATGGGATCACGGGAAATCCCTTCTACGGTCGGCGGGCGCGGGGCTGTGGAAAGAGCGAGTTTAAGAGATCAAGACGGGAAATTTATCCAGGTTCGGGCCACAAGTGATGTGTAATACCATACTCCTGCTGGTTTGTGTTTATCTGGTGTTCTTGGACTAGCTACAGAGCGTGCAGGGTCCAAAAAGTCCGAATCCTCTCTAAGTACGCTGTGGGCCTCCTTTTATAGTCAAAGGGGTTGCCACAGTGGCACACAGAAGGTGGAAAGTTGTACAATAGTCGAGTTTATCTCGGGCACCATAGGACAAACGCATTAAATGCGCTACTTAGGTGTCCTCTTACTTTATCGGGGACGGCAACGAAGCCCGTCCCGTCCGTCGCCACTTTGCCTTGCTCTAACACGCGTCCAGGCCAACGAGTCATGCAGCGCCATGTAGGCTGGCAGGCTGCTGAGCTGGTGTGGTGGCAGGGTCTTCACGAAGATCTGCATGCCACCACGTAGGTGCTTGACTAGTTGGCTTAGGAGCCACGTACTGGCACGTGGGTACCTGCTTAGTTGGTGGGTTGGCCGCTGAGCTGGGGCGGCGACGGGGCGGCAAGGCCTTGCCGCGGTCTTGCTGATATTCCCGACAAGGGTCTTGCCGGGGCTTTGTGGGCGCCCTCGGAAAGAGTCTTGCCGGGGCCTCGTGGGTATCTTCAGCAGGAGCTTTGTCGGGGCCTCGTGGGCATCCTCGGCAAGGAGCCTCGTTGTTGTCTTGTTTTCTGGTTCCTATCTAGGCCTTGCAGGCCCTTTGTCTTCACAAAGATCTGCATGCCACCATGGAGGCGCCTCCCGAGCCTTGGTTCCAATGTGGTTGATGGCGTCGGAACTCTTAGACTCAAGGGTGGCGGCCTCGTTGGTGTTGGGCAAGTTGCCCCGGCAAGGGCCTTGCCGGGGGAGTTTCACCTCGCCCTCTGCTCTTCATGCTTCTTGTCTTGAGCACGGCTCTGATAGTCTTCTGTCTTTGCTTCCTCTTCTGTCCCGCCAAGCGCGGCCGCGGGCATGTGGCTGCGACTGCCCGCACACAAGTAAAGGGGTACAAAAAGGACCCCTACTTTTGTACACCGACAGGAGCCCCCGGGCCTAGGCCACATATAAGCGCGAAGCATTATTGGGCCAGGCCCAGAACGGTGCGCGGGCATGCGTGGCAGAGTTTTACCGCAGTAATTCCCTCGCCAGTTGCTCTTCCCCACGACCCGCATTGAATGCGTGAAGTGGGGGTCGTGTGTGGAATGACCGCAGCATGCTCGCGTCATCCCGTGATGAATAATAAAGAGGCGGCTTCTGTGTCCCTTTAAAACTGCAGGGCCACTGCTCATTTACTCTCTCTGCCTTGGAACCGTCGTTCCACATTTCCCACTACACCTGCCCCTTGCGCCACATACGCCGCATGCACGGCGTGGGTGTGACGCCCTGAGACCGATGCTCCAGATGCCTTTCATGTTTTGCGTGTCAGCTGTGTTATTTAATTCTTTGTTTCATTCATCATGTCATCATCTGCATTGCATCGGCACTCCGTTGCCGTCGTTGTTTTCAAAACTTGCATCCGTCGTAGTCGCCACTTCTTCCTTGTCTCTGTTGACCTCCTCTTAGATCAACCGGACCACTCTCTTCTCTCTCTTGTCTGAGCCCTTCAAACCCTCTTGTCTTCGTCGACCTCTCTCGGCCCCCTCGCGTGTCCGAAAGCTGCCCCGAACCCGAATCGGGCTGTCGTTACCGTTGGGTCCGGATCATCACTAAACATCCCTAAAACATCTCGGTTTTCTTATTTAGACTCCCTAGCTTATTTTATCTCGACCAGCCGATTTCGATCGGATAATCCAAACCCCCTCCCCTTTCTCTATATATAGTCAAACCTTAATCCATTTGAGACCAAACCCTAAAACCTAGGGTGTCTGTCCCATCCATCCGTGTGCTTTCCGCCATTGTTCTCTCGGGACCCTCCCCGATCCAAAAATGCCCCTCATTTTCAACACCAGACCAACCCATCGCCTCCACCTCCCAATCTAGTTCATCCATCGATCCCCTCCAGGGCCATCAAAGCCTAAAGCAGCTTCTCGTGCTCCTCGTCGGACCCCGCCCTCCGGCGAGCATCAGCCCAAGGCCGAGCAGCCCCGCGCCTGCGGCCTCTCGCTCCTGCAGCCGACGCCCGAGGCCTCCTACCCCGAGCTCCCGTGCCTCCCGTTCGTCCTCCCCAAAGACCAATAGAGCCCGAGTCCTCACAGCCACCTTCGTCCACGCACTCCCGCGCTGCCAAGACCCCCGACAAGCCGACCTAAAGCTCTCCTGCGTCGGCCACTCAGGTCACGTCCCTGCCAGTGCCCCTCGTCCTCTCTTTTTCTCCTTTTCTCTTGCTGATCTCTCTATCTCTTCGTCCACAGGGACCAAGTCCCTTGCTTCGCCCGCTCGTTCGAAGCCAAACGCGCCTCCTCTGCGCCAAGGCCGCGGCCTCGCCTCGCGTCTCCCCGCTTATGTCCGACCTCACCGACGAGCATCCCACCAGGCCAGTCCGCTCCGTCCGGCCGCCTCCTACCGTTCCCGCGTCGCGCCAAGGCCCTCTTTGCCCGGATCCCGTCGCCGCCAGCACCATCACCGCCCTGCTTCCCCTGCATCCCCTCTGCTTCAGGTCGAGCAGCGCTCCACAGCGCTCGACCGCGCGTTGACCACGCCCTGCGTCGCTTCGATCTGCCCGCGAGGCCCAGCGTCCCGCCAAGTCCAGCTTCCCGCTGGCCTACTACTTCACCGACCTGGGCCAAGGCCACAAGGTGAGCTGCGCCCCGCCCAAATCCTGTTCAGCCCAGTTCCTTCAGTTTCGGCCCGACTTTGTTTTTTTCCTGTCCATGCAATTTTAGCTATTTATCGAGAGAGTGCAGTTTTACAGAAGAACCCCTAGTGTTCATGCATCTAATAACTAATTAACCATGCATCATATGTAAATAATTTATATATGTAAAATGCTTAGAATTTCATCTAGTTTCACAATATCCAACTTTCATCTATGTTAAAAATGTTTAACTTGATGTTTGTTTAATTTTGCATAAATGCCATGTTAAAATGATTTATTTCATAACTAATTAACCGTAGCTCCAAATTTAATAAACTTTATATGTAAATGGGGTGGAATAATGCATAGTTTAACATGGTGGCATTACTTTGCATGTTCAACTACAGTAAAATATGGTTTTTGGCAGAACAGTACCAAATCTTAAATATGCATATGAGGATTTTTCCGGAATTGTTGTTGTTGTTCCGGCCTCATTTAAACTTGCCTAAATAGTTAGTTTATTTATGCTTCACCCCTTGCCATGTTTAATAACATTTAATATTGTTGGGTACATAAACGAGACAGAACTAAATAATTGATGTGGTGTTTCGTCAATATGCAACTCGTTGCATATTGAGCTCCACTTAACTTGTAGTATTGTTTGTGCACTTTGCCATACCATGCCTCATTAAACTGGACATGCATCATACTTGATTGTGCATCATGTCATGTTTATGTGATGGTTGTTTACCATGATGTTTGCTTCTTTCCGTTTGCGCTTCTCCTTGATAGTTCCGGTTACGTTGCGATTGCGAGGATTCGTTCGACTACGTCCGTTTGTCTTCTTCATGGACTCGTTCTTCTTCCTTGCGAGATTTCAGGCAAGATGACCATTACCCTCGATATCACTTTTATCTTTGCTTGCTAGTTGTTCGCTCTATCGCTATGCCGCGCTACCTACCACTTGTTTATCATGCCTCCCATATTGCCATGTCAAGCCTCTAACCCACCTTCCTAGCAAACCGTTCTTTGGCTATGTTACCGCTTTTGCTCAGCCCCTCTTATAGCGTTGTTAGTTGCAGGTGAAGTTGAAGATTGCTCCATGTTGGAACATGATTATGTTGGGATATCACAATATCTCTTATGTTAATTAATGCACCTATATACTTGGTAAAGGGTGGAAGGCTCGGCCTTATGCCTGGTGTTTTGTTCCACTCTTGGCGCCCTAGTTTCCGTCATACCGGTGTCATGTTCCTTGATTTTGCGTTCCTTACACGGTTGGGGTTATGGGACCCCCTTGACAGTTCGCTTTGAATAAAACTCCTCCAGCAAGGCCCAACATTGGTTTTCCATTTGCTTACCACCTATTCTTTTCCCTTGGGAGCTGCAGCCCCGAGGGTCATCTTTATTTAACCCCCCGGGCCAGTGCTCCTCTGAGTGTTGGTCCAAATCGGGTAGACCGCAGGGCCGCCTCGGGGAAACTCGAGGTATTTGGTATATACCTGTAGGCTGACCCATCCGGTGTACCCTGAGAACGAGACCGCGCACCTCCTATCAGGCTAGGTCATTGCATCGGGAAGTCTTGCTGGACTTGTTTTACCATTGTCGAAATGTCTTGTAACCGGGGTTCCGAGTCTGATCGGGTTGTTCCGGGAGAAGTAATACCCTTCGTTGATCGTGGGAGATTGTGATGGGCTAAGTTGGTGCACCCCTGCAGGGTATAAACTTTCGAGAGCCATGCCCGCGGTTATGTGGCAGATGGGAATTTGTTAATATCCGGTAGTAGAGAACTTGACACTTGACTTGATTAAAATGCATCAACCGCGTGTGTAGCCATGATGGTCTCTTTTCGGCGGAGTCCGGGAAGTGAACACGGTTTTGGGTTATGTATGAACGTAAGTAGTTTCAGGATCACTTCTAGCTTGACGATCGTTATGTAGTTTCTCATCTTACTCTTGTACTCGTATGTTAGCCACCATATCTGCTTAGTGCTTGCTGCAACTCCACCTCATTACCACATCCTACCCATAAGCTTATATAGTCTTGATCTCGCGGGTTTTGAGATTGCTGAGTCCTCGTGACTCACAGATACTTCCAAAATAGTTGCAGGTGCCGATGATACCAGTGCAGGTGATGCTACCGAAGTCAAGTGGGAGTTCGACGAGGACCTTGGTCGTTACTATGTTTCGTTTCCTGATGATCAATAGTGGAGCCTAGTTGGGACGATTGGGGATCTAGCATTTGGGGTTATCTTCCTTTTCATTTGGATTTGACCGTAGTCGGTCTATGTGTGTATTTTGGATGATGTATGAATTATTTAAGTATTGTGTGAAGTGGCGATTGTAAGCCAACTCTCTTTATCCCATTCTTGTTCATTACATGGGATTGTGTGAAGATGACCCTTCTTGCAACAAAAACACAATGCGGTTATGCCTCTAAGTCGTGCCTCGACACGTGGGAGATATAGCCGCATCGTGGCTGTTACAAGTTGGTAATCAGAGCCATCCCCGACTTAGGAGCCCCCTGCTGATCGAATCGCTGACGTTGTTGAGTCTAGAACAAAAATGTTTTGAGTCTTAGGATTATATATATCGGAGAGTAGGATTCTTTTTACTCAGTCCCTTCGTCGCTCTGCTGAGGCCTCCTGACGTAGACGTTTTGACTTTCCTCTCCTCAAATTTCATGAATTTTTTTTAGGATCACGCGGGTATCTTGGGATCGTTCCGATATTCTTGTGACGAGAACATTCTTCTTGGTGCCTCCTGACATTTAGGGGTTGTGGTAGTTTCCCGGGGAGTTGAGCTCCGAGGTGTTGTCGTCACAATTATATCGTTGCAGTTCTGGAATACCTGAGTTTCGCCGACATCGAAAATCTCTTTTATGCAGTTGTTGGTGAGATAACCTCGAAGCCACCCAGTACTGGGGCAGGAGTTCGGGAGTATTGACATAGCTCGTATAACGAATGCTTTTTGAAGGTTGAGGTACACGCTTTCCGGAGTTCTCTTGGTTATGTGTTGACGGATGGATACAGCTGGATGTAGGGATTGTTAGTTTGGGTGAGATATTATGTTTCCCCTGTATCCCCAACACCAGATTGCATAACCAGAAAGTTTCGGGAGTTTATAGGTGGGAATTCAAGTAGCTCCTAGAATATCTTTCCGACAAATGTATTTGTTCCGGCTTATTCTGCAAGCCAAATCCTTTGTTTGGTTTTGTGTTGTGGTATTCGAGTTGCTTCGATGTCAAGTGTTGATCCATACCTTCCCTAAATGGTGTTATCATATTTCTATGTGAATACTAATCCTTCTTGATCACTGAGGTTGTCATGTCAATTCTTTCCCAACCGGCGTGTTTCTCTTCAAGTGCATCCGATCATTCCAACATTCGCGAGATCAATTCTAAGTTTTCTCAATGGTATCCATCCCATCTGCCCCAAGTTGCCTTTGTTTTCTGTGGCACCCCGGCTCAAAGCAGCCGGTTTACCTTGCATTGCCAGCCCAGAGATCAAGTCTTCTGGCAATATGCAACAACATGGTACAGAAACAACCGCTTTATTGAAGCTAGCGGATTACATAAGTCTGATATTACATCAAGATACGAGGCCAAGCGGCACACTCGGTGCGGCTGGACAGTATGTACATTATTTAATGAACATGACAACGGACTCGATCACACGAATTACGCGGCAGCGGAAGAACGACGAAGTGGAAACTCCATAGCACAGGGACACCGACGTGGACACGGCCTAGATGCGAGATGCGCTCCGATGCGAACCGACTTGCCTGAAAGCTGGCATGACACGCCAGGTCAGTACATTGAATGTACTTGCAAGCTCACAACAAACATAAGTACGATGACAAACAATATCATGACAATTAATCAGGTTAATGCAATACAAGAAATACTAGTAATGCGGTGAAACCAACATGTGCACCGAGTCTCGCGGACTCGCTTACCAGACGAGTTACCTTGTAACCAAATAGTGACCATACCTGGGTCACAACTGAAACCAATCACTCGTGATGCAACTCATGAGGTCATGAATCATCACGAAACGAGTGTCAACAACAATCATTTAGTGTGTAAGATTAATTATAAGAGTTGATCCATGGTGTGATTTATTTCTGAGCTATGCCCATAACCGAGGATGCGACTATCGATAGATTAAATACACTCTGCAGAGGTAGCGCACTTTACCCACACCACGGAACCCATGGCCGTGCACTCCCATTCAGGTGGACCAACGACGCTCCGATGAAACCCTCCCCTTGTCGTGACACTCTCCCGGCCACTCCGACCAACTCCCTCTCAGGGCTAGGTCTTGGGTGGCCCCGTGCCTACCAAAGGCACCAACGGCCACCGTCGTGGCAAAAAGGTCCCAAACGGGGACAAGGTACCATAAAAACAAAAACGAGCACACAAGATTATGTCTGCTTACCGGGCCAGGGTATGCACGCCCATAACCTTCCCTCGCTGGAGGCACCGGTGAGAGGCACAACAAAGGACCGAATCAAGACCCCCCCCATAAGGTAAATGTGGTCGCACTGAGTAAAACCCGATTCAGTGGTACCATGACGTGATCAAGATCATATTCAAGTTGGACTTAATCAGGTTTAACTTCGAAATAAAAACTTTATTTAAAAAAACCCATGCTATGCCATGGTCATGCAACTAATCGACATGCAAAGCTAGCAACTCATAGATACGGATCAACATAATTATCTTGCACTACTCAGGATCAAAAAAATTACTGGTTCTACCTCATTTTTATTATAATGCAATATTTTGATTAACTCATAATTCATATGAATATATCACTTAATAAAAGAACTATCATTATTTTATCATAGCAATATAACTAAGGCAAAAATTTATTCTACTTGACGAAACTAGTCCATGCATTCAACCAGTAACTTAAACAAGCATTTCAAGCATGATAAAGTAACTAGCACCTAACAAAATTTATTTAACAAATTTATAAATGCAAATAAGTACTCATATTCAAGTAGAAAATCATAGATATTGAAATAACACCATCCAAATGCTGGTGTGGCTTGCCTTAGTGCAGAGGAGGATCACACTCCTCCTGGTTGGCTTCAAGACAAGTCTCTCCTTCTGAAAATATTTAAAAACCACAAAAAACAAATATCAAAAACCAATCTGAAAATCACCAGAAATTCTAGACAGCAAGGAAAAATCCACATTTTGGGGTGCTGCTAGAGCTTTCTGAAATAAAGACAATGCAACAAGAATCAACTCATTTGGACTTATAGGCTAGAAGTTGTGGCTAGTCAAAGTTTTAGTCAAAATCTGATTAAATTTGAATAACTCGGAAAATCTTAGGGGGGTGACGTCGAAGGCGTAAAGAGGGAGTACGCCTCCACTCGTACCGCTTCGGGTGCGAGTGGTGAGGCTGACACTGGGCCCCACCCGTCAGGAGAGAGAGAGAGGGAGAGAGAGATCAGAGAGGGACGGCGCTTCGCCGGAGCTTACGCCGGCAAGGAGTGGGTTTGGGGCTAAACCAAAGGGGTAGAAACGAAGAGGGGCTCACGGCGCACCTGCCCGTACGTGTGGCTTGCCGTGGGATGGCCGGAGCTGCTCGTAGTCAAGCTCACAAGCAACAGTGGCGGACGGGACTTGCCGGAGGGGAAGAAGGCGACGACGAGAGGCGGCTCCGAGGGCTCAGCAACGTCAAGGCGGCACCAGAGGATCCCCAATGCCACGCCCGAGAGGTTGTTCGAGCTCGAGGGGCACCGGAGCGAGGTGGCTGGGCTGCGGAGGTCGCTGGAGATCTCTGGTCGGGGTCGACGGCTAGAGGCCTGCCCGACCGGGCTACGGTGCTCCTACGTGGTCATGGTGGTCGTGAGGAGTGGTGTGAGGCTTGGAAGCGAGGAGAGGGGCGCTATTTATAGCCGGAGCGAGAGGGGGTAACGTGGAGCCACCGGAGTGCTCTGGAAGCCGGCGAACAGCGATGAAAGGCACCAGTGCGAGGGGGCAAGGTTTCAGTGTCAAGGCGGAGGCTGTCCACGCACGCGGACGAGCATAGGGAGCAGGGCAGAAGAGGACAAGGGCACGAGCGCACTGTGGCGTTTGGTCGTGACGTGCCCGTGCTCGCTGCAGCGTCTCCGGCGTCGGCGAGCGGCAGGGAGGGGTCAAGGATGATTGGTCAAGGCTGGTGGCGCGGCGCGGCAGTTGTCGGCGAGCTCTGGCTCGAGCACTCACCGAATAGAAGCGTTGGCGCTACCCAGAGCACGTCGAATGCGTGCCAGACGCCGTGTCCTCACGCGGTCACCGTCCTGGCATGGTCAAAATGATGCCCGCGCGCGGCCAAACCATGTCTGGGCTAAAGTCCATGCAGTGTTTAGTCTAGAGGAGCTGAGGACACATCACCAGGCTGACCAGATTTGACGCAACCAAGTTGGCAAGTTTCTGACCAGGAACTTGGTCGCCAAGTTTGGCTAGCTTCTAGATGGCCATTAGGGCTTATCTCCTAGGGTTAAGGGTTTCTTAGGAGGGTAATTAGGCTCAATAAAAATCAGGGCCAAAAGATCAAGGAAAAATGTACTTGTTGTACAAACTGAAATTTTGGGCCAGAAGTGAAATTATTTTCTATAGCAAAAATATTACAAAAAGTCATGCAATATTTTTGCTTGGGAAGGTGTGCCAAGGTTCAAAGAATATTCAGGAATTATTTCAGATTGTTGGGAGCAATAAAAATGAGGGTTGCTTTGGAGCACTAGTTTCTGAAAAGAGTTTCAGAGGAAAATGAATATTTTTCTTTTATGAAAAATATTCACTTGATTATTTTGGGGGTTTACCAGAGAAATAAGGTTGAATGAGAAGTAGATAGGTCACTTGGGTGAAAGTCAAGGGCATGCCCAAGTGACAAGTCCATTTGAATTGATTCCAAAAATCCAAATCAAGGCAAAGGCAAAAACCAAGTCCGGAAAAAGAGAGAAGGAAAAATCCAGGCTGTCACAAACCTCCCCCACTTAGGATGAATCTCGTCCTCGAGATCCGGTTGCTTGGGAAAACAATTCTGGGTATGCATTCCTTAAAAATTCCTCTCTTTCCCAGGTTGCTTCCTCCTCGGGGTGATGCTCCCACTGAACCTTGTAAAACCTTATTTCTTTGCTGCAAGTGACTCTCTCTGTCTTATCCAATATTCTGATTGGCTTTTCCTCGTATGTCAAATCCTTAGCCAATTCTATCTCTACCATATCAGTCCTTTTCTCCGGTGGCGAGATGCATCTCCTTAGCTACGAGATATGAAACACGTTGTGTACTTCTGACAGTTCGGGTGGCAATTCCAACTGATAGGCAACTGTTCCGACTCTGGCCATGACTGGAAATGGACCGATGTATCTGGGTGCCAATTTTCCGCGGGTCTGAAACCTCTTGACTCCTTTCATAGGGGTGACTCGGAGATATACGTGTTCTCCGGGTTCGAAGTTGATCTGGCGGTGTTTGGCGTCATAATAACTCTTCTGCCGCGATTTGGCCGACTGCAGTCTGTCTCGGATTTACTTGACTTGCTTCTCGGCTTCGAGCATTAAATCAGTCCCGAAAATACGGCTGTCTTCGGTTTGAGACGAGTTCAGTGGAGTGCGGCATTTACGGCCATACAAAGCTTCATAGGGTGACATCTTTAAGCTGATCTGGAAACTGTTGTTGTAGGAAAACTCGGCGTAGGGCAGGTAGTCTTCCCACTTGGGTCTGTGGGCCAATGCACATGCCCGGAGCATATCTTCGAGTATTTGGTTTACTCGCTCGGTCTGTCCATCTGTCTGGGGATGATAAGCCGTGCTGTACTTCAGAGCAGTCCCCAAGGCTTGATGTAGTCGGGACCAAAATGCTGAAGTGAAGAGAGATCCCCTGTCTAAAGTGATAGTCTTGGGTACTCCATGCAGACTGACGATTCGGGACACATACAATTGTGCAAGCTGATCGGCATGGTAGGTGGTCTAGATGGGAAGGAAATGTGCCACCTTTGTTAAGGTGTCCACTATGACCCATATTGCATCATTTCCTCGATGAGTCCTTTGTAATCCGGTGATAAAATCCATGCAGACATCGTCCCATTTCCATTGGGATATGGGCAGAGGTTGGAGGAGTCCAGCGGGTTTTTGGTGTTCCGCCTTTACCTTGTTGCATATATCGCAACAAGCCAAGTAGGCGATGTCTTTCTTCATTCCATCCCACCAGAATACCTGACGAAGGTCTTCATACATTTTGGTACCACCGTGGTGAATTGAATATGGCGATTCATGTGCTTCTGTCAATATTTTCTTCCTCAAACCTTCGTGGTTGGGTATGCAAACCTTCCTCAGAACCTTAGCGTACCTTGTTGATCTCAAGAGAAATCCGATGTATGCCCCTCGTGCATCTTCTTGCCATATAATTGCAATGATTGATCATCTGCCTGAGCGGTGCGAATTTCTCCTTTGAGAGTAGGGACAACTTCCAATATGTTGGTGAGACGGGCATCGGCAATCACCAAGTTGAGCTAAGTGATTTCTTCATAAAGCTCAGGAGGCAAGGAATCCATTAGAGCATTTAGGTTGGCTGGTTTGCAGCTGAGGGCATCAGCCACCACATTAGCTTTGCTCGGATGATAATTTATACCGAGGTCATAGTCCTTAACCAACTCGAGCCATCTTCGCTGTCGAAGGTTCAAATCAGGCTGAGTGAATATATACTTGAGACTCTTGTGGTTGGTAAATATCTGGCACTTCTTTCCAATCAGATAGTGTCTCCAGATCTTCAAAGCGTGCACCACCGCGGCCAATTCCAAATCATGAGTGGGGTAATTTCCTTCGCGTGGCCGTAGTTGTCGGGATGCATAAGCCACAACCTTGCCATCTTGCATAAGTACACATCCAAGACCTTTTCTGGAGGCGTCACAGTAGACATGAAAACTGCGGTAGATGTCTGGAAGAGTCAATACTGGTGCTGACGTCAGCCTGATTTTTAGCTCATTGAAAATCCGTTCGCAGTCCTCAGTCCATTCAAACTTCTTATCCTTCTTTAAGAGCTCGGTCATTGGCTTGGAAATCTTGGAGAATCCTTCAATAAAACGGCGATAATATCCGGCTAGTCCAAGGAATCTCCGGATTTCTGAGACTGTCGTGGGTGCGGACCAATCAAGTACATCTTTCACCTTGCTTGGATCCATGGATATTCCTTCTGCCGAGAGTACATGCCTGAGAAATCCAACTTGCTGGAGCCAAAACTCACATTTGCTGAACTTGGCATAAAGCTGATGGTTGCGGAGCCTTTGCAAAACTACTCGGAGGTGGTCCTTGTGTTCGTCTTTTATTTTTGAGTAAATGAGGATGTCATCAATGAACACTACCACAAAATTGTCCAAGAAATCCATAAACACCTTGTTCATCATATGCATGAAGAAGGCCAGGGCGTTGGTGAGGCCGAAGGACATAACGGTATACTCATAAAGACCATACCGAGTGGTGAACGTGGTCTTGGGAATATCCTCCTTCTTTATTTTGAGCTGATGATATCCGGTTCTCAAGTCAATTTTGGAGAATACTTTGGCCCCACTGAGTTGGTCAAACAAATCGTCAATCCTTGGCAGTGGATACTTGTTTTTTATGGTGACATCATTCAGCTGTCGGTAGTCTACGCACATTCGTAGACTGCCATCCTTTTTGTCCACGAATATCGCCGGTGATCCCCATGGTGAGGAGCTTGGGCGGATGTATCCTTTCTGTAGCATCTCATCCAGCTGTTTCTTCAATTCCACCAATTCTGATGAAGGCATCCGATAGTATTTCTTGTGTATCGGTGTGGTTCTAGGCACCAAGTCAATTGCAAACTCCAGTTCTCTGTCTAGCGGCATGCCTGGTAATTCTTCAGGAAATACATCTGGATACTCACTGACCACTGGAATTGGTTCCACCTCTTCTGCCACGGCTGTGAAAATCATATCCTTCTTGGGTATGCTTTTGCAGGCATAAAAACTTGTGGTGCGACCTTCCGTATTTGTCATTGCAACTTCTCTGGTCGCACAGTTGATGCATACTTGGTATTGGGTTAACCAATTCATGCCCAGAATAATATCCAATTTGCTAGAATCGATGATTATCAGAGATGTTGGAAACTTGACGCCCTTGATGTCAATTTCCAAATTGCGGCAGACCAGACTGCTTCTAAGCAGGGATCCTGGGGATTGTACCAGCATGTGTTTTCCCAAAATCGAGCAAGAAAATTTGTTTTGGGCAGCAAAACTCCGCGAAATAAAAGAGTGGGAAGCCCAGAGTCAAATAAAATTATGGAGGGTATGTCATTAACAAGAAACATACCAATGACGACTTCCGGGTCCTCTTGGGCTTCGTCTGCGGAGATATGATGGATTTGCCCTTGGATGGTACTTGGGGCGGAATATGGCTCCATGTAGTTGACTTCGGATGGAATGGAGCTGTTTTTTTGTTGTTCTTGGGGCACAGCCTGGCGTAATGTCCTGTTTGCCCACAGCTGAAACAGGAATTGTTGCGCTGACAATCTTCGCGCACCGGGCTGGTCACGACATTCTTGACTTGGGTGGTGGTCTTGTTGACATTTTGCTGCCAGTTGGGTTTGTACTCAACCTGAGTCTGTTGCCAAGTATGAGCCTTCTGCACCGGTTGCATATCCTTCTTAGGCTCGAATTTGCGCTTGTGGTCATTAATAGCTGGCTTGTTGTTGTGTATGAGCTTGTGTTCCCTTTCTGCGATAAGGGCCTTGTTCACTAGAGTTTGGAAGTCTGGAAAATCAAACATGCTGAGAGTGCACCTGAGATGCTGATTCAGTCCTCCAAGAAATCTGTCGACCTTCCGTTCTTCTGTAGCCACATAGTAGAGAGAATAGCGGGCAAATTGTTGAATTTATTCAGGTACTCGCTGATTGTCATGCTGCCTTGAGTGAGGGCGAGGAATTCGCGCTGCTTGATTTTCATAATCCCGGTGGGAATATGATACTTGCGAAAATGATCCTTGAATTTAGTCCAAGTAATTTCCTTGTCCGCGGGCCACATGGCCTTAGCATTATCCCACCATATAGAGGCAACTCCTTCGAGATAATGTGTTGCGAAGGGAACTTTGTCCCCCTCTTCAGTGCGAGCAATTTCCAGTTTCTTCTCAATAGTCCTTAACCAATCATCGGCGTCTAAAGGATCAATAACTTGGCTGAAGCTGGGAGGCTTTGTTCGCTGAAAATCTGATAGCTTGGAGTGATGACCATTCTGCCCAACCATAACTTGCACACTTTTCAATATTTCCAGCAGATCATTGCTCCTTCTTTCTTCAAACATTCGCAGGATTTGCTCAGTGGAAGGAGGATGTGGCGGTGGAGACGGAGGTGGCTGGTATGGCTCGGGGGAATGTCCTACATGTCTTGCGGAGCGACTGACAGGGACATCCTCACAAGCTTGGCTGCTGCTGCCTCCCCGTGTCATCCTATTATTTATTTTCCCGATACATAGCAACCGTGATGAGAAAAATCCAACATGGGAGGAAAGCCACTGACAAATCCCAGAAGAAAACAGCGAAAGAAAACCAAAGCGAATAAAAGGTTCCAACATAATTGTACATAGACTTAACATGAAAGTAAACATCACAACGGTTCTACTACCCTCATACATGAAACTAAGCATCATGACACGTGCAATTACACCCATACATCATACTCATGATGAAAGTGATACTCTAACGGTCTACTGCTCGGACGGTGCTGCTGTGGGCTCCTCTCCTGAGCCGGACCCAGACCCTGAACTGATAGTAGAGACCTCCGGGTTAAGAGAGACGCGACGGCACTGCCTCGAGGGCTCTCCCTCAGGGGCAGGCGTGGAATGGGAGCTAAGCATAGGAGCTGTAGGAGTAGCGACAAGGGAAGCCCACGCAGCAGGAGCACCGCGAGGGGTCACTGCCAGAGGGATAACGGTACCCTGCGAAGTCACCAGAGGAACGGAAACTGAAGGAGCTGGAGGAGCGAGACCGACAGTAGGGAGAGGGTTCCTATTACAAGCAGCGGCGAGAGCTGTCCGAGCGCGGGTTAGCTCCCGAGCTAACTCGTAGTTTAGGAGAGAACTAGAAGTGATATAACGGGAAAGGTGGCTAGTGGGACGATCGCACGCCGGATTAATCAAAGGAAAGCGGATACGCCCATTCTCGTGCAGAGATGGCTAGTAAAAGAGACCTGGGTGGGTGTGCATGTGAACCTCGTTTTAGCGCAAGTCTACAAGAGCCTCGATAGCAGCAAACTGGACTGCCTGAGATGGCGTAGAAGCGAGACCACCCTTAGTAGAACGAGTGTAAGCGCCGGAAGGGGAACTATGGTGTAGAGTGACCTCAGCATAATACTCATACAATGCACCGGCCAGATGCTCCAGATACACCCGATACTCTGGATCAGCACCCTCTAGGTAGGTCGTCGCCACACGTTCTAAAGCAGGTGCGGCGATGTGTACGGAGCTGACTCAGGATGGTACAAGATCGGTACTGGAGCCATCTAAACTCACAAATCATACGGTTAGTAATAACAACAGATAAACATGCATGCAATGCAGCAACCAATTTCTATGACTACCAGCACTCAGACAAAGCTATCTACCGTTCCACTAACGCACTAACGGTCTAGCGTGTCCTACAATCAACGCGGCTCTGATACCAAGCGTTGTGGCACCCCGGCTCAGAGCAACCGGTTTACCTTGCATTGCCAGCCCAGAGATCAAGTCTTCTGGCAATACACAACAACATGATACAGAAACCACCGCTTTATTGAAGCTAGCGGATTACATAAGTCTGATATTACATCGAGATACGAGGCCAAGAGGCACACTCGGTGCAGCTGGACAGTATGTACATTATTTAATGAACATGACGAGGGCCTCGATCACACGAACTACGCGGCAGCGGAAGAACGACGAAGTGGAAACTCCATCCCACAGGGACACCGACGTGGACACGGCCTAGACGCGAGATGCGCTCCGATGTGAACCGACTTGCCTGAAAGCTGGCATGACATGCCAAGTCAGTACATTGAATGTACTTGCAAGCTCACAACAAAAATAAGTACACTGACAAACAATATCATTTCAATTAATCAGGTTAATGCAATACAAGAAATACTAGTAATGCGGTGAAACCAACATGTGCACCGAGTCTCGCGGACTCGCTTACCAGACGAGTTACCTTGTAACCAAACGGTGACCATACCTGGGTCACAACTAAAACCAATCACTCGTGATGCAACTCATGAGTTCATGAATCATCACGAAACCAGTGTCAACAACAATTACTTATTATGCAAGATTAATTATAAGAGTTGATCTATGGTGTGACTTACTTCCGAGCTATGCCCATAACCGAGGATGCGGCTATCGATAGATTAAATACACTCTGCAGAGGTAGCGCACTTTACCCACACCATGGAACCGATGGCCTCGCACTCCCATTCGGGTGGACCAATGGCGCTCCGACAGAACCCTCCCGTTGTCGTGACACTCTCCCGGCCACTCCGACCAACTCCCTCTCAGGGCTAGGTCTTGGGTGGCCCCGTGCCTACCAAAGGCACCAACGACCACCGTCGTGGCAAAAACGGTCCCAAACGGGGACAAGGTACCATAAAAACAAAAACGAGCACACAAGGTTATGTCTGCTTACCGGGCCAGGGTATGCACACCCATGGTCCTTCCCTCGCGGGAGGCACCGGTGAGAGGCACAACAAAGGACCGAATCAAGACCCCCCCATAAGGAAAATGTGGTCGCACTGAGTAAAACCCGATTTAGTGGTACCATGACGTGATCAACATCATATTCAAGTTGGACTTAATCAGGTTTAGCTTTGAAATAAAAACTTTATATAAAAAAACCATACTAAGCCATGGTCATGCAACTAATCGACATGCAAAGCTAGCAACTCATAGATACAGATCAACATAATTATCTTGCACTAGTCAGGATCAAAAACTTTATTGGTTCTACCTCATTTTTATTACCATGCAATATTTTGATTAACTCATAATTCATATGAATATATCACTTAATAAAACAACTATCATTATTTTATCATAGCAATATAACTAAGGCAAAATTTTATTCTACTTGATCAAACTAGTCCATGCATTCAACCAGTAACTTAAACAAGCATTTCAAGCATGATAAAGTAACTAGCACCTAACAAAATTTATTTAACAAATTTATAAATGCAAATAAGAACTCATATTCAAGTAGAAAATCATAGATATTGAAATAACACAATCCAAATGCTGGTGTGGCTTGCCTTAGTGCAGAGGAGGATCACACTCCTCCTGGTTGCCTTCAAGACAAGTCTCTCCTTCTGAAAATATGTAAAAACCATAAAAACCAATATCAAAAACCACTCTGAAAATCACCAGAAATTCTAGACAACAAGGAAAAATACACATTTTGGGGTGGTGCTAGAGCTTTCTAAAATAACGACAATGAAAAAAGAATCAACTCATTTGGACTTATAGGGTAGAAGTTGTGGCTGGTCAAAGTTTTAGTCAAAATCTGATTAAATTTGAATAATTCAGAAAATCTTGGGGGGTGACATCGAAGGCGTAAAGAGGGAGTACACCTCCACTCGTACCGCCTCGTGCGCGAGTGGTGAGGCTGACGCTGGGCCCCACCCGTCAGGAGAGAGAGATCAAAGAGCGATTGCGCTTCGCCGGAGCTTACACCGGCGAGGAGTGGGTTTGGGGCTAAACCAGAGGGATAGAAACGAAGAGGGGTTCACTGCACACCTGCCCATACCCGTGGCTTGCCGTGGGATGGCCGGAGCTGCTCGCAGTCAAGCTCACAAGCGACGGTGGCGGATGAGACTTGCCGGAGAGGAAGAAGGCGACGGCGAGAGGCGGCTCCGAGGGCTCAGCAGCGTCCAGGCGGCACCAGAGGATCCCCAATGCCACGCCCGAGAGGTTGTTCGAGCTCTAGGGGCACCGGAGCGAGGTGGCTGTGCTGCGGAGGTCGCCGGAGATCTCTGGTCGGGGTCGACGGCCAGAGGCCTGCCCGACCGGGCTACAATGCTCCTACGTGGTCATGGCGGTGGTGAGGAGTGGTGTGAGGCTTGGAATCGAGGAGAGGGGCGCTATTTATAGCCGGAGCGAGAGGGGGTAACGTGGCGCTGCCGGAGTGCTCTGGAAGCCGGCGAACAGCGACGAAAGGCACCAGTGCGAGGGGGCAAGGTTTCAGTGTCAAGGCGGAGGCTGTCCACGCTCGCGGACGAGCACAGGGAGCAGGGCAGAAGAGGACAAGGGCACGAGCGCACTGTGCCGTTTGGCCGTGACGTGCCCGTGCTCGCTACGACGTCTCCGGCGTCGGCGAGTGCCAGGGAGGGGTCAAGGATGATGGGTCGAGGCTGGTGGCGCGGTGCGGTAGTCGTCGGCGAGCTCTAGCTCGAGCACGCGCCAAATAGAAGCATTGGCGCTACCCAGAGCGCGTCGAACGCATGCCAGACGCCGTGTCCTCACGCGGTCACCGCACTGGCATGGTCAAAACGGCGCCCACGCGCGGCCAAACCATGTGTGGGCTAAAGTCCATGCAGTGTTTAGTCTAGAGGAGCTGAGGACACATCACCAGGCCGACCAGATTTGACGCAACCAACTTAGCAAGTTTCTGACCAGGACTTGGTCGCCAAGTTTGGCTAGCTTCTAGATGGCCATTTGGGCTTATCTCCTGGGGTTAAGGGTTTCTTAGGAGCGTAATTAGGCTCAAGAAAAATCAGGGCCAAAAGATCAAGAAAAAATGTACTTGATGTACAAACTGAAATTTTGGGCCAGAAGTGAAATTATTTTCTATAGCAAAAATATTACAAAAAGTCATGCAATATTTTTGCTTGGGAAGGTGTGCCAAGGTTCAAAGAATATTCAGCAATTATTTCAGATTTTTGGGAGCAATAAAATGGGGGTTTCTTTGGAGCACTAGTTTCTGAAAAGAGTTTCAGAGAGGAAAATGAATATTTTTCTTTTATGAAAAATATTCATTTGATTATTTTGGGGGTTTACTAGAGAAATAAGGTTCACTGAGAAGTAGATAGGTCACTTGGGTGAAAGGCAAGGGCATGCCCAAGTGACAAGTCCATTTGAATTGATTCCAAAAATCCAAATCAAGGCAAAGGCAAAAACCAAGTCCGAAAAAAGAGAGAAGGAAAAATCCAGGCTGTCACATTTTCCTGCCCTCCCACCCTTTTCTTCAAGGATTCAGATTTCTTAATCAAGTATCCATATTATTGATGGAAGGTCTCTCTATTCTTTTCCATCAATGTTCTTATCCGGTGATTCTCAGGAAGATACTAACGGAACTTCAAGTCTATTATTCTTTGTTCTTTTTTCTTCTCCGGTGGATTCAATTCAAGCTTTTAGTGTTGATCGTATTCCTTTCCTTGTTTCAAATGCTTTCTCATGTTCGTGCATCTCTTAATCATCCACCTCTTGCTATTCATGTTATCTGGAGTGCTGAAGATATCTTAGAAGATTCACATTTCCATTCCTAATCCTTTCAAGCTATTTCGAGGTTGTTATCTCATTCAAGCCATTTAATTCAACCGGTGCAATATCTTTCAAGCAATCTTTGCGAAAGGTGTTTCTTTTGAGTGGGCCCTAACCCACAAGTCTTTTTCCAGGATCTTACCTGACTCTTCTAATTCTTTCCGGAGTTATTCTCAAATTCATTTCAAAGGTTGACATAAGAATGAATTATCATCAGTCAAACGTCTTTCTCCAAGATCTTTCAAATACATTGTCATCGTTGGTTCATCATTTCTATTCTTCATTGTTCCGGAGTGGCTCATCAATTGTCATGGTGGTTCTCATCATCGTTCTCAACATTTTAAGACCAAAGAAGAGTTTTTCCTCCAAATGTTACCCGTTCTTCCAAAGATGCATCGTTCAAGCTCGATGTCATCCTCTCATAATTGTTTTCGATTGTGAGAATTATTTTCACCCATCCGGAGCAATTCAGGAGTATTTTCAGTTTGATTCTTCGGAGCCCATCATCTCAGAATTATTCATTCCAGCTTTCAGCTCTCGTTCTCCAAATCTTACCGAGGCATCATTCAAGTATTCTCTAATCAGCTCGGGATCTCTTCGTTCACTTGTATCTAAATTCTCTCAAGTATCTTCGTTCGTTCTCTAATTCTTCCCGGTGTTTCTTTATCTTTTCTTCGTTCATTTTCAATTCTTACAGTGGTTCGTTTGAGATTCCTCTTCCTTTGTTACCGTATCAATTCATTCGTTCTTCCCAAATCCTACCGGTGGTTTGTTGAAGACCTTCCCAAGTTGAGCAATATCTCTCTTCAATTCTTTTTCAACACGAATAAGTAGTATGCCAAACCAATGCTTCTCATCAATTTAAATTGGTGAAGGATACATGCAACATAATTCTTATTCTTGTTTCATCAAAGTGATTAATCCTTTCCTTCAGAGTTTTTTCGGGAGGAATAAATTGTTGGTTTCAAGTTGTTCGTCTTGTCTCCCGGTGTTCTAAGCTCTCTCAATTTTCTCATTGCGAAGCTCCATCTAAATCATCGCAAGGCTTCACCTTGTGTTCTCAACTTCTCTTTCTTTTTATCATCCTTGTATTACCGGAGTTCTTCATGGAGGCTCTACATGATGGTTCATCAAGGATTTAATTCATTCTCGAAGTGTTCTTCAAGAGTCTTGTTGGAGGATCTCAAGTTTTCTTCTTCCTGCATTCCAAAGTGGAATTCGTTCTACCTTATCATTTGAGGTGGTGTTATGTCATTCTTGACAATTTGAGTTCGTGTTTCATGATTCACATGTTGTCAAGAATGAGATATTTTAAATCCATCAATCTCTCTGTTGGAGTTATCTTGGTATAGATTACACCTAAAGCCTTCCATTGGGAATGTTGCTATTTGTAGTGCTTATCAATGATCCAAGTTTTCTCCTATCCTCTCAACGAGAGAAGTTTTTCATCTGTTTAGTGTTCTCAATCAAAGTAATTGTTTCCATTAGTGGCCGGTTGTCACCTCATAATTTTGAGATGTTTTCCATAAGTCCACAACAAGCTTGTGCTTTTCGTTGTTGATTTTCCAACTACTCCGTTCTATCCTTCTTTTTCAGGATGCTCTCTCAAATTCACTTGAGGTAGAACATGTTGTTTTCTTCTCCGTTCTTTTCATTGCATTCTTTCATTTCTACCGGAGGCATTGTGTTGTCCCTCTCTTCAACCCATCGTCTCGTTTTGTCAAGATCATGTTTTTTCCTTGCTTATCCATTTAACCGGAGTGTTGTGCTTTCATTCAAGTTCTTTCATCTTATCAAGTCTTGTCTCTTTTCAACCAGAGTGCTGCCCGAATTCTTTTATTCTTATTCCTTGTCCAGCTAATTTTAACCGGAGTGGCTTCAAACTCTATCTTGTCCCCTAAGCTCTTGGTTCTCATCATATTCCTTGTTCCCCTTGTCCAACGGAGTATTTGCAATTTTGTTAATCTCCATTATATTCTTTCTTTCAATTTATTCAACCTCTTAAGGTTCGTGGTTTCACTCGTTTGTCAAAGAAGCAACTTTGTCTTACCTCTTTCTCTTTTGTTTCTCCCCGGTGCCATCCTTAGATCTCGGGACGAGATCTCTTGTAAGTGGGGGAGTGTTGTGACGCCCCGAGACCGACGCTCCAGATGCCTTTCATGTTTTGCGTGTGAGCTGTGTTATTTAATTCTTTGTTGCATTCATCATGTCATCATCTGCATTGCATCGGCACTCTGTTGGCGTCATTGTTTTCAAAACTTGCATCGGTCGTAGTCCCCGCTTCTTCCTTGTCTCTGTTGACCTCCTCTTAGATCAACCGGACCACTCTCTTCTCTCCCTTGTCTGAGCCCTTCAAACCCTCTTGTCTTTGTCGACCTCTCTTGGCCCCCTCGCGTGTTCGAAAGCTGCCCCGAACCCGAACCGGGCTGTCATTACCGTTGGTTCCGGATCATTACCAAACATCCCTAAAACATCTCCGTTTTGTTATTTAGACTCCCTAGCCTATTTTATCTCGACCAACCAATTTCGATCGGATGATCCAAACCCGCTCTCCTTTCCCTAAATAGTCAAACCTTAGTCCATTTGAGACCAAACCCTAAAACCTAGGGGGTCTGTCCCATCCATCCGTGTCCCCGCCGCCACTGTTCTCTCGGGATCCTCCCCGATCCAAAAATCCCCCTCGTTTTCAACACCAGACCAACCCAATCTAGTTCATCCATCGATCCCCTCCAGGGCCACCGAAGCCTGAAGCAGCTTCTCATGCTCCTCGTCGGACCCCGCCCTCCGGCGAGCATCAGCCCAAGGCCGAGCAGCCCCGCGCCTGCGGCCTATCGCTCCTCCAGCCGACGCCCGAGGCCTCCTACCCTGAGCTCCCGTGCCTCCCGTTCGTCCGCCCCGAAGACCAACAGAGCCCTAGTCCTCGCAGCCGCCTTCGTCCGTGCACTCCCACACCGCCAAGACCCCCGACCAGCCGAGCTGAAGCTCTCCTGCGTCGGCCACTCAGGTCACGTCCCCACACGTGCCCCTCGTCCTCTCTTTTTCTCCTTTTCTCTCGCTGATCTCTCTGTCTCTTCATCCAGAGGGACCAAGTCGCCGCCCCGTTCCCACCATCCGCTGCCCGCTCCTCACCAAGTCCCCTGCTTCGCCCGCTCGTTCGAAGCCGAATGCGCCTCCTCTGTGCCAAGGCCGCGGCCTCGCCTCGCGTCTCCCCGCTATTGTCCGACCTCGCCGACGAGCATCCTGCCAGGCCAGTCCGCTCCGTCCAGCAACCTCCTACCGTTCCCGCGTCGCGCCAAGGCCCTCTTCGCCCGGATCCCGTCGCCGCCAGCACCATCGCCGCCATGCTTCCCCAGCATCCCCTCTGCTTGAGGTCGAGCAGCGCTCCATAGCGCTCGACCGCAGCGTTGACCACACCCTGCCTCGCTTCGATCTGCCCGCGAGGCCCAGCGCCGCGCCAAGTCCAGCTTCCCGCTGACCTGCTTCTTCACCGACCTGGGCCAAGGCCCACAAGGTGAGCTGCGCCCCACCCAAATCCTGTTCAGCCCAGTTCCTTCAGTTTTGGCCCGACTGTGTTTTTTTCCTGTCCATGCGATTTTAGCTATTTATCGAGTGAGTGCAGTTTTATAGAAAAACCCCTAGTGTTCATGCATCTAATATCTAATTAACCATGCATCATATGTAAATAATTTATATATGTAAAATGCTTAGAATTTCATCTAGTTTCACAATGTCCAACTTTCATCCATGTTAACAATGTTTAACTTGATGTTTGTTTAATTTTGCATAAATGCCATGTTAAAATGATTTATTTCATAACTAATTAACCGTAGCTCCGAATTTAATAAACTTTATATGTAAATGGGGTGGAATAATGCATAGTTTAACATGGTGGCATTACGTTGCATGTTTAACAACAATAAAATATGGTTTTAGGCAGAACAGTACCAAATCTAAAATATGCATATGAGGATTTTCCGGAATTGTTGTTGTTGTTACGGCCTCATTTAAACTTGCCTAAATAGTTAGTTTATTTATGCTTCGCCCCTTGCCATGTTTAATAACATTTAATATTGTTGGGTGCATAAATGAGAGAGAACTAAATAATTGATGTGGTGTTTCGTCAATATGCAAGTCATTGCATATTGAGCTCCACTTAATTTGTAGTATTGTTTGTGCACTTTGCCATACCATGCCTCATTAAACTGGACATGCATCATACTTGATTGTGCATCATGCCATGTTTATGTGATGGTTGTTTACCATGATGTTTGCTTCTTTCCGGTTGCGCTTCTCCTTGATAGTTCCGGTTATGTTGCGATTGCGAGGACTTGTTTGACTACGTCCGTTTGTCTTCTTCATGGACTCGTTCTTCTTCCTTGCGGGATCTCAGGCAAGATGACCATTACCCTTGATATCATTTCTATCTTTGCTTGCTAGTTGTTCGTTCTATCACTATGTCGCGCTACCTACCACTTGTTTATCATACCACTCATATTGCCATGTCAAGCTTCAAACCCACCTTCCTAGCAAACCGTTCTTTGGCTATGTTACCGCTTTTGCTCAGTCCCTCTTATAGCGTTGTTAGTTGCAGGTGAAGTTGAAGATTGCTCCATGTTGGAACATGATTATGTTGGGATACCACAATATCTCTTATTTTAATTAATGCATCTATATACTTGGTAAAGGGTGGAAGGCTCGGTCTTATGCATGGTGTTTTGTTCCACTCTTGCCGCCCTAGTTTCCGTCATACCGGTGTTATATTCCTTGATTTTCCGTTCCGTACGCGGTTGGGGTTATGGGACCCCCTTGACAGTTCGCTTTGAATAAAACTCCTCCAGCAAGGCCCAACATTGGTTTTCCATTTGCCTACCACCTATTCTTTTCCCTTGGGAGCTGCAGCCCCGAGGGTCATCTTTATTTAACCCCCCCGGGCAAGTGCTCCTCTCAGTGTTGGTCCAAACCGGGTAGACTGCGGGGCCCCCTCGGGGAAACTCGAGGTATTTGGTATATACCTGTAGGCTGACCCATCTGGTGTACCCCGAGAACGAGACCGCGCACCTCCTATCAGGCTAGGTCGGTGCATCGGGAGGTCTTGCTGGACTTGTTTTACCATTGTCGAAATGTCTTGTAACCGGGATTCCGAGTCTGATCGGGTTGTTCCGGGAGAAGGAATATCCTTCGTTGATCGTGAGAGCTTGTGATGGGCTCAGTTGGGACACCCCTGCAGGGTATAAACTTTCGAGAGCCGTTCCCGCGGTTATGTGGTAGATGGGAATTTCCTAATATCCGGTAGTAGAGAACTTGACACTTGACTTAATTAAAATGCATCAACCGCGTGTGTAGCCGTGATGGTCTCTTTCGGCGGAGTCCGGGAAGTGAACACGGTTTTGGGTTATGTATGAACATAAGTAGTTTTAGGATCACTTCTTGATCACTTCTAGCTTCACGACCGTTGTGTAGTTTCTCATCTTACTCTTGTACTCGTATGTTAGCCACCATATTTGCTTAGTGCTTGCCGCAACTCCACCTCATTACCAAATCCTACCCATAAGCTTAAATAGTCTTGATCTCGCGGGTTTTGAGATTGCTGAGTCCTCGTGACTCACAGATACTTCCAAAACAGTTGCAGGTGCCGATGATACCAGTGCAGGTGATGCTACCGAACTCAAGTGGGAGTTCGACGAGGACCTTGGTCGTTACTATGTTTCGTTTCCTGATGATCAGTAGTGGAGCCCAGTTGGGACGATCAGGGATCTAACATTTGGGGTTATCTTCCTTTTCATTTGGATTTGACCGTAGTCGGTCTACGTGTGTACTTTGGATGATGTGTGAATTATTTAAGTATTGTGTGAAGTGGCGATTGTAAGCCAACTCTCTTTATCCCATTCTTGTTCATTACATGGGATTGTGTGAAGATGACCCTTCTTGCAACAAAACCACAATGCAGTTATGCCTCTAAGTCGTGCCTCGACACGTGGGAGATATAGCTGCATCGTGGGCGTTATAGTGGGGTAGGTGACAGATGCACGGGATTATGGGAAGGCGCACGGTGGCCGATGCTTACGCGCCTTTGATTGGGCGGGGAGGGCGGTCGATGGCCTTGCTCGTTGCCAACTTAATGAGCCGGACCAGAATGGGCTCTTCAGAGGCGTAGAGCCAGTCTTTTAGCCTTCCCCGCTCAGCTATAAAAAGGGGACTCAGGAGGAGGAGGAGGAGCATCTCCTCGCGTCTCCCCTTCGTCTCCATTCTCCATCCACCGCCATGGCGAGAGGGCGTGGCCGCGGTCGTTCTTCCGCGGAGGCGACCAGGTCCTCCACCCGCCAGAGAGCCGCGGCGGTCAAGGCAGAGCTAGCCACCCAAGGCGAAGGCCACGCTCGAGGTGGGGGTGCCGGATAGGGCCGCGGTCGGTGAGGCGGTCGAGGCAGAGGCAGGCGCGGAAGGGGGACACCCATGTCATCGCCATCTCCGTCACCATCTCCGCCACCGTCTCATCCTGCTTCGTCGACCGTCCACGTCAGGGACACGACGCTAGAGTTCATCCTGCAGCTGCGCGAGCCATCGCGTAGCCGCCTTCACCTTCCGGAGGCATTCGCGAGGGTGCTGGAGATTAGCAGCCACCGAGGTTGAAGCTCCACATGAAGGGGTGTTGCAACAGCGACATGTGGGTGAACACAGGGTTCCCCGTCCCTCATGTGATGCTCCTTCGTCGGGGGTGGAAAACCTTCGCACGAGCCCACTCCTTGATGAAGGGGCATGTTCTCTGCTTCAAGTTCGTGGAGAGCGACCTGCTCTTCATCAAGATCTTTGGGCGCTCGGGACACAGGCTAGGGTGCTGCGCAGAGAGCTCGACCGACGACGAGAGCTCCTCCTCGAGCGACGGTGACGGGGGGAGGACTGACATGGAAGACGACGTGGGGGTAGTTCTTGGCGGCGGCTCCTCGAGCCGGATCCTTGAACTTCTCGGGGCCGCTGCTTCTGGTGGCTGGTGCCGGAGGGCCGGAGAAGACAAAGAAGGCGGGTGGCGGGCCGTCAACTCGGAGTACGATGGCACTGATGCCTTCGTCGCGTATTGCCGGCCCACTGCCTCATCTTTCGGCTTCTTCCCTGGCACTGTCATCACCAGCATTCTCTTGGTGTCTTCTGCTACTCGTACCTCGCCTAGGCACTCCTTTTGCCCTCCTATTTGTCCTGATCTACTTCCCGAGGAGAGGGAGAAGAAAGGGATTACGGGCATCTTATCTTTCTTTTAAATTGTAGGCGCTTGCCAAATCTTAGTTTCTAGATAATGTAATCTCCCGAGCCCATGCTTGTGTCCTGTAACCTCTGTTCTTGTATCAGCATGTTAATGAAAAAGTCTAGCATTGCCGGGAACCCGTGCACGCGTACATTCGTGCAGAGGAGAATTGCCTCCTTAATGTAGATAAACGAGTCCCCTCGGAAAGCCACCTTGCCGGCGCCCTTTGCGCCTGCCGGAGAATCTTATCTGCCGAGTTACAGACAAAGGGCCCAGCCCCCCGCCCACCTCCTTAAAGCAAAGGCTACTACGACCGCTCCGACCGAAGCAGCGTTCGGGCCGGAAATGGGATCACCCGAGTCTTTACAGAAGGGTGGCGAGGTTTCCTAATGCACAATTCATCGGTTACGAAAACGAATGGGCAAGAGCTGAACTTTATCTGTCTGGTTTGCCGGGGATCGCTGTGCCGGACGGTCTTCTTGACTTCTTGCCGGAGCCGGGTCCCTGGTGGGATTGCACGTCCTTGCCGTGGCTGGAAAGAAGAGAGGACAACAACATGGGACCTCGGCGGACCACTAACATTTATTGGAATCAAAAAGCAGTATAGTATCCTGGACAAGCATGCATATACGTATACACATAAACATGGAAATCAACAGGAAACTATACATACTAAGGGATTCCTTTCCCTGATTGTGCACACGGTCGCCTAGCTTTGTAGATAGGGTTACATGCCTTGCCGGCAAGCCTATGGTACGTCTCCAACGTATCTATAATTTTTGATTGTTCCATGCTATTATATATTCTGTTTTGGATGTTTAATGGGCTTTATTATACACTTTTATATCATTTTTGGGACTAACCTATTAACCGGAGGCCCAACCCAAATTGCTGTTTTTTTGCCTATTTCAGTGTTTCGCAGAAAAAGAATATCAAACGGAGTCCAAACGGAATGAAACCTTCGGGAGCGTGATTTTCGGAACAAACGTGATCCTTGGAGTAGACGTCAAGCAACCAACGAGGAGGCCACAAGGCAGGGGTGGCGCGCCTACCGCCTGGGCGCGCCCTCAACCCTCGTGGGCCCCTCGTGGCTCCACCGACCTACTTCTTCCTCCTATATATACCTACGTACCCCCAAACCATCAGTAGAGGAGCCAAAACCCTATTTCCACTGCCGCAACCTTCTGTACACGTGAGATCCCATCTTGGGGCCTTTCCGGCGCTCCGCCGGAGGGGGCATTGATCACGAAGGGCTTCTACATCAACACCATAGCCTCTCCGATGATGTGTGAGTAGTTTACCTCAGACCTTCGGGTCCATAGTTATTAGCTAGATGGCTTCTTCTCTCTCTTTGGATCTCAATACAAAGTTCTCCTCGATCTTCTTGGAGATCTATTCGATGTAACTCTTTTTGCGGTGTGTTTGTCGAGATCCGATGAATTGTCGGTTTATGATCAAGATTATCTATGAACAATATTTGAATCTTCTCTGAATTGTTTTATGTATGATTGGTTATCTTTGCAAGTCTCTTTGAATTATCAGTTTCGTTTGGCCTACTAGATTGATCTTTCTTGCAATGGGAGAAGTGCTTAGCTTTGGGTTCAATCTTGCGGTGCTTGATCCCAGTGATAGTAGGGGAAACAACACGTATTGTATTGTTGCCATCGAGGATAAAAAGATGGGGTTCATATCATATTGCATGAGTTTATCCCTCTACATCATGTCATCTTGCTTAAAGCGTTACTCCATTCTTATGAACTTAATACTCTAGATGCATGCTGGATAGCGGTCGATGTGTGGAGTATTAATAGTAGTAGATGCAGGCAGGAGTCGGTCTACTTGTCACAGATGTGATGCCTATATACATTATCATACCTAGATATTCTCATAATTATGGTCAATTCTATCAATTGCTCGACAGTAATTTGTTCACCCACCATAATTCTTATGCTATCTTGAGAGAAGCCACTAGTGAAACCTATGGCCCCCGGGTCTATTTTCCGTCATATTAATCTCCCGTCAACGAGCTATTTCTGGCGCCGTTTATTTTGCAATCTTTACTTTTTAGTCTTTGTCATAAAAATACCAAACATATTATCTCATTATCTCTATCAGATCTCACTTTTGCAAGTGGTCATGAAGGGATTGACAACCCCTTTATCGCGTTGGTTGCAAGGTTCTTATTTGTTTGTGTAGGTGCGTGGGACTTGAGCGTGGCCTCCTACTGGATTGATACCTTGGTTCTCAAAAACTGAGGGAAATACTTATGCTACTTTACTGCATCACCCTTTCCTCTTCAAGGGAAAAACCGACGCAGTGCTCAAGAGGTAGCAAGAAGGATTTCTGGCGCCGTTGCCGGGGAGTCTACGCACAAGTCAAGACATACCAAGTACCCATCAAAAACTCTTATCCCTCGCATTACATTATTTGCCATTTGCCTCTCGTTTTCCTCTCCCCCACTTCACCCTTGCCGTTTTACTTGCCCTCTCTTTCCGTTCGCCTCTTTTTCGCTTGCTTCTTGTTTGCTCGTGTGTTGGATTGCTTGTTTGTCACAATGGCTCAAGACAATACTAAATTGTATGACTTTACCAATACCAACAACAATGATTTTCTTAGCACTCCGATTGCTCCTCTTACCGAAGCTGAATCTTGTGAAATTAATGCTGCTTTGTTGAATCTTGTCATGAAAGATCAATTCGCCGGCCTTCCTAGTGAAGATGCCACTACCCATCTAAATAGCTTTGTTGATTTGTGCGATATGCAAAAGAAGAAAGATGTGGACAATGATATTGTCAAATTGAAGCTATTTCCCTTTTCTCTTAGAGATCGTGCTAAAACTTGGTTTCCGTCTTTGCCTAAAAATAGTATTGGTTCTTGGAATAAGTGCAAAGATGCTTTTATCTCTATGTATTTTCCTCCCGCTAAGATTATCTCTCTTAGAAATGATATTATTAACTTTAAGCAACTTGATCATGAACATGTTGCACAAGCTTGGGAGAGAATGAAATTAATGATACGTAATTGCCCTACTCATGGTTTGAATTTGTGGATGATTATACAAAAAATTTATGTCGGATTGAATTTTGCTTCTAGAAATCTTTTAGATTCGGCTGCGAGAGGCAGCTTTATGGAAATCACTTTAGGAGAAGCTACCAAACTCCTAGATAATATTATGGTTAATTATTCTCCATGGCACACTGAAAGATCTACTAGTAAAAAGGATCATGCGATTGAAGAAATTAATGTTCTGAGTGGAAAGATGGATGAACTTATGAAATTGTTTGCTAATAAGAGTGTTGCTTCTGATCCCAATGATATGCCTTTGTCTACATTGATTGTGAATAATAATGAATCTACGGATGTGAATTTTGTTGGTAGGAACAATTTTGGTAACTACACGTATAGAGGAAACTTTAATCCTAGGCCGTTCCCTAATAATTCCTCTAATAATTATGGTAATTCCTACAACAATTCTTATGGAAATTTTAATAAGTTCCCCTCTGATTTTGAGACTAGTGTTAAAGAGTTTATGAATTCAAAAAAGAATTTCAATACTTTGCTTGAAGAAAAATTGCTTAAAGTTGACCAATTGGCAAGGAAGGTGGATAGAATTTCTCTTGATGTTGATTCTTTGAAACTTAGATCTATTCCACCTAAGCATGATATCAATGAGTCTCTCAAGGCCATGATAATTTCCATTGATGAGTGCAAGGGAAGAACCGCTAGGATGCGTGCTAAAAAAGATTGTTTTGTGAAGGCGTGTTCTTCTAGTTTTTATGAGAAAAAGATGAAGATCTAAAAGTTATTGATGTGTCCACTATTAAATATTTGCTTTGCAATATGAATCTTGATAATGATGGACTGGAGATGAGTCAACTTTAGTTAGAAGGCGTCCCAAAAATTCGGAGTTTTTAGATCTTGATGCAAAAATTGTTAAAAGTGGGATTGAAGAGGTTAAAACTTTAGATAGCAATGAACCCACTATTTTGGATTTCAAGGAATTTAATTGTGATAATTGCTCTTTGATAGATTGTATTTCCTTGTTGCAATCCGTGCTAAATTGTCCTCATGCTTATAGTCAAAATAAAGCCTTTACTAAACATAGCGTTGATGCTTTGATGCAATGTTATGAAGAAAAGCTTGAATTGGAAGTTTCTATGCCTAGAAAACTTTATGATGAGTGGGAACCTACTATTAAAATTAAAATTAAGGATCATGAATGCTATGCTTTGTGTGATTTGGGTGCTAGTGTTTCCACGATTCCAAAAACTTTGTGTGATTTGCTATGTTTCCGTGAATTTGATGATTGATCTTTAAATTTGCATCTTGCGGATTCCACTATCAAGAAACCTATGGGAAGAATTGATGATGTTCTTCTTGTTGCAAATAGGAATTATTTCCCCGTTGATTTTATTGTTCTTGATATAGATTGCAATCCTTCATGTCCTATTATTCTTGGCAGACCTTTCCTTAGAACGATTGGTGCAATTATTGATATGAAGGAAGGGAATATTAGATTCCAATTTCCGTTAAGGAAAGGCATGGAACACTTCCCTCGAAATAAGATTAAATTACCTTATGAATCTATTATGAGAGCCACTTATGGATTGCCAGCCAAAGATGGCAATACCTAGATCTATCCTCGCTTTTATGCCTAGCTAGGGGCGTTAAACGATAGCGCTTGTTGGGAGGCAACCCAATTTTATTTTATTTTCTTGCTTTTTGGTTCTGTTTAGTAATAAATAATCCATCTAGCTTCTGGTTAGATGTGGTTTTGTGTTTTAATTAGTGTTTGTGCCAAGTTAAACCTATAGGATCTTATTGGATGATAGTTATTTGATCTTGCTGAAAATTCCAGAAACTTTTTGTTCACAAAAACAAATGTTAAAGATCACCAGAACGTGATAAAATACTGATTCCAATTGAAGTAGATCAATAAACAAATTATCTAGGTCTTCCTATTTTGGTAGAATTTTTGGAGTTCCAGAAGTTTGCGTTAGTTACAGATTACTACAGACTGTCTGTTTTTGACAGATTCTGTTTTTCGTGTGTTGTTTGCCTATTTTGATGAATCTATGGCAAGTAAAAGATTTTATAAACCATAGAGAAGTTGGAATACAGTAGGTTTAACACCAATATAAATAAATAATGAGTTCATTACAGTACCTTGAAGTGGTGTTTTGCTTTCTTTCGCTAACGGAGCTCACGAGATTTTCTGTTAAGTTTTGTGTTGTGAAGTTTTCAAGTTTTGGGTAAAGATTTGATGGATTATGGAACAAGGATTGGCAAGAGCCTAAGCTTGGGTATTCCCAAGGCACCCCAAGGTAAAATTCAAGGACAACCAAAAGCCTAAGCTTGGGGATGCCCCAGAAGGCATCCCCTCTTTTGTCTTCGTCTATCGGTAACTTTACTTGGAGCTATATTTTTATTCACCACATGATATGTGTTTTGCTTGGAGCGTCTTGTATGATTTGAGTCTTTGCTTTTTAGTTTACCACAATCACCCTTGCTTTACACACCTTTTGAGAGAGAGACACATGATTCAGAATTTATTAGAATACTCTATGTGCTTCACTTATATCTTTTGAGCTATATAGTTTTTGCTCTAGTGCTTCACTTATATCTTTTGAGCTATATAGTTTTTGCTCTAGTGCTTCACTTATATCTTTTAGAGCACGGTGGTGGTTTTATTTTATAGAAATTATTGATCTCTCATGCTTCACTTATATTATTTTGAGAGTCCTTTAGAACAGCATGGTAATTTGTTTTGGCTATAAAATTAGTCCTAATATGATAGGCATCCAAGATGGATATAATAAAAACTTCCATATAAGTGCATTGAACACTAGGAGAAGTTTGATACTTGATGATTGTTTTGAGATATGGAGATAGTGATATTAAAGTTGTGCTAGTTGAGTAATTGTGAAATTGAGAAATACTTGTGTTGAAGTTTGCAAGTCCCGTAGCATGCACGTATGGTAAATGTTGTGTAACAAATTTGAAACATGAGGTGTTCTTTGATTGTCATCCTTATGAGTGGCGGTCGGGGACGAGCGATAATATTTTCCTACCAATCTATCCCCCTAGGAGCATGCGCGTAGTGCTTGGTTTTTGATGACTTGTAGATTTTTGCAATAAGTATGTGAGTTCTTTATGACTAATGTTGAGTCCATGGATTATACTCACTCTCAACCTTCCACCATTGCTAGCCTCTTCGGAACCATGCATTGCCCTTTCTCACCTTGAGAGTTGGTGCAAACTTCGCCAGTGCATCCAAACCCTGTGATATGATACGCTCTATCACACATAAACCTCCTTATATCTTCCTCAAAACAGCCACCATACCTATCTATTATGGCATTTCCATAGCCATTCCGATATATATTGCCATGCAACTTTCCACCGTTCCGTTTATTATGACACGCTTCATCATTGTCATATTGCCTTGCATGATCATGTAGTTGACATCGTATTTGTGGCAAAGCCACCATGCATATTATTTCATACATGTCACTCTTGATTCATTGCCCATCCCGGTACACCGCCAGAGGCATTCATATAGAGTCATATTTTGTTCTAGTATCGAGTCGTAATCATTGAGTTGTAAATAAATAGAAGTGTGATGATCATCATTAATAGAGCATTGTCCCAAAAAAAGAAGAGAAAAGCCAAATAAAAAAAGGAAGGCCCAAAAAATAAGAAATAAAAAAGGACAATGCTACTATCCTTTTTCAACACCTGTGCTTCAAAGTAGCACCATGATCTTTATGATAGAGAGTCTCCTGTTTTGTCACTTTCATATACTAGTGGGAATTTTTCATTATAGAACTTGGCTTGTATATTCCAACAATGGGCTTCCTCAAATGCCCTAGGTCTTCGTGAGCAAGCAAGTTGGATGCACACCCACTTAGTTTCTTTTGTTGAGCTTTCATACATTTATAGCTCTAGTGCATCCGTTGCATGACAATCCCTACTCCTTGCATTGACATCCATCGATGGGCATCTCCCTATCCCGTTGATTAGCTGCGTCAATGTGAGACTTTCTCCTTTTTTATCTTCTCCACACAACCCCCATCATTATATTCTATTCCACCCATAGTGCTATATCCATGGCTCACGCTCATGTATTGCGTGAAAGTTTGACATTACTAAAGTATGAAACAATTGCTTGGCTTGTCATCGGGGTTGTGCAAGATGAGAGCATCTTGTGTGACGAAAATGAAGCATGGCGAAACTATATAATTTTGTAGGGATGAGCTTTCTTTGGCTATGTTGTTTTGAGAAGACATAATTGCTTGATTAGTATGCTTGAAGTATTATTATTTTTATGTCAATATTAAACTTTTATCTTGAATCTTTCGGATCTGAACATTCATGCCACAATAAAGAAAATTACATTGAGAAATATGCTAGGTAGCATTCCACATCAAAAATTCTATTTTATCATTTACCTACTCGAGGACGAGCAGGAATTAAGCTTGGGGATGCTTGATACGTCTCCAACGAATCTATAATTTTTTATTGTTCCATGCTATTATATATTCTGTTTTGGATGTTTAATGGGCTTTATTATACACTTTTATACCATTTTTGGGACTAACCTATTAACCGGAGGCCCAACCCAAATTGCTGTTTTTTTGCCTATTTCAGTCTTTCGCAGAAAAAGATATCAAACGAAGTCCAAACGGAATGAAACCTTCAGGAGCGTGATCTTCGGAACAAATGTGATCCAGATGACTTGGAGTAGACGTCAAGCACCCAACGAGGAGGCCATGAGGCAAGGGGCACGCCTACCCCCCAGGGCACGCCCTCCATCCTCGTGGGCCCCTCGTGGCTCCACCGACCTACTTCTTCCTCCTATATATACCTACGTACCCCCAAAACATCAGCAGAGGAGCCAAAACCCTATTTCCACTGCCGCAACCTTCTGTACCCGTGTGATCCCATCTTGGGGCCTTTTCCAATGCTCCGCCGGAGGGGGCATTGATCACGGAGGGCTTCTACATCAACACCATAGCCTCTCCGATGATGTGTGAGTAGTTTACCTCAGACCTTCGGGTCCATAGTTATTAGCTAGATGGCTTCTTCTCTCTCTTTGGATCTCAATACAAAGTTCTCCTCGATCTTCTTGGAGATCTATTCGATGTAACTCCTTTTGCGGTGTGTTTGTCGAGATCCGATGAATTGTGGGTTTACGATCAAGATTATCTATGAACAATATTTGAATCTTCTCTGAATTCTTTGATGTATGATTGGTTATCTTTGCAAGTCTCTTCGAATTATCAGTTTCGTTTGGCCTACTAGATTGATCTTTCTTGCAATGGGAGAAGTGCTTAGCTTTGGGTTCAATCTTGCGGTGCTCGATCCCAGTGACAGTAGGGGAAACGACATGTATTGTATTGTTGCCATCGAGGATAAAAGATGGGGTTCATATCATATTGCATGAGTTTATCCCTCTACATCATGTCATCTTGCTTAAAGCGTTACTCCGTTCTTATGAACTTAATACTCTAGATGCATGCTGGATAGCGGTCGATGTGTGGAGTAATAGTAGTAGATGCAGGCAGGAGTCGGTCTACTTGTCACAGACGTGATGCCTATATACATGATCATACCTAGATATTCTCATAATTATGCTCAATTCTATCAATTGCTCGGCAGTAATTTGTTCACCCACCGTAATACTTATGCTATTTTGAGAGAAGGCACTAGTGAAACCTATGGCCCCCGGGTCTATTTTCCATCATATTAATCTCCCGTCAACGAGCTATTTCTGGCGCGGTTTATTTTGCAATCTTTACTTTTTAGTCTTTACCATAAAAATACCAAAAATATTATCTTATTATCTCTATCAGATCTCACTTTTGCAAGTGGTCGTGAAGGGATTGACAACCCCTTTATCGCGTTGGTTGCAAGGTTCTTATTTGTTTGTGTAGGTGCATGGGATTGAGCGTGGCCTCCTACTGGATTGATACCTTGGTTCTCAAAAACTGAGGGAAATACTTACGCTACTTTACTACATCACCCTTTCCCCTTCAAGGAAAAACCAACGCAGTGCTCAAGAGGTAGCAGGCTAGTACAAAATGGGGGTTGCCGGGGCTCCCAGCAACCACACCTTAGGGGTAAAACTTGCGAAGATGTGCGATATTCCAGGAGTTTCTCATTAGAATGTCATCTTAGGTCTCCAGGCAAACTGTGTCGGGCCTGGTGACTCGTATTACCCGATAAGGGCCCTCCCACTTCGGCGTCAACTTGTTTGAGTTCTTGGCGGATTGAATCCGCTGAAGAACAAGGTTGCCTTCCTCAAGGCTTCAGACGTGAACCTTGCGACTATGATAGCGGCGCAAGGCCTGCTCGTAGCGAGCGGCTCGCACAGCAGCCCGAAGACGATATTCCTCAAGGAGCGTCACATCCTCTTGACGCAGCTGCTCTTGCTCAAGCTCATCATAAGCGAGCACTCGAGGTGACCCGTATATGAGTTCCGTGGGGAGAACTGCCTCTGCCCCGTAAACCAGGCAAATGGTGTGTAGCCAGTAGCTCGATTCGGCGTCGTTCTGATCGACCAAAGAACTGTTGGCAACTCATCAACCCAGCGCCTTCGGCACTTGTACAGCTTGTCAAAAGTCCTAGTCTTGAGGCCTCGCAGCACTTCTGCATTCACCCTTTCGGCCTGGCCATTACTTCTGGGATGGGCAACAGAAGCAAAACAGACCTTGCTGCCGAGGTCTTGAATGTACTGCGTGAAGGTGCGGCTCGTGAACTGCGTGCCATTGTCGGTGATGACTCTGTTGGGCACACCAAAACGATAGATTAGCCCCTTGAAGAACTTGACGGTTGACTGTGCTGCCACCTTTCTCGCTGGTTCCACTTCTGGCCGCTTTGTGAACTTGTCAATCGCGACGTACAAGTACTCAAAGCCCCCGACAGCGCGGGGAAAGGGGCCCAGTATGTCGAGCCCCCAGACCGAAAATGGCCAGGAAAGACGGATTGTCTGAAGAGCTTGGGTTGGTTGATGAAGCTTCTTTGAATGGAACTGGCACGCTTCACACTTGGTTACTAGGGCAGTTGCATCCTGGAGGGCGGTGGGCCAGAAGAAGCCCTGCCGGAACGCTTTGCTAACAAGGGCCCTCGACCCTATGTGGGAACCACACATGCCTCCATGTATCTCTGCCAACAACCTTAGTCCGTCTTCCCGAGGAATCCACTTAAACTTCACGCCGTTCGATCTCCTTCTGTACAAGGCATCATCCACAAACCGGTACATGCTGGACCGATGGGCTACTTTCTCTGCTTCTTCCTGCTCCTCGGGGAGCTCTCCTGTTTGGAGGAAACGGATGGTGGACTGCGCCCATGCCGGAGCCTGGGGCTCGACGGCAAGGACTAAAGGCATATCTTCGGCCGTAAGGGCAACTGCCTCTACGGCCAGGGCTTGAGGCCCTGTTGGGGGTTGTTGCTCTCCGGCAGGCTTGGGACACCCAGCAACGTCCATGCCGGTGATACATCCATTTTGCATCATGCTTTTATATCGTTATTTATTGTATTATGGGCTGTTATTACACATTATGTCACAATACTTATGCCTATTCTCTCTTATTTTACAAGGTTTACATAAGGAGGGAGAATGCCGACAGCTGGAATTCTGGGCTAGAAAAGGAGCAAATATTAGAGACCTATTCTGCACAACTCCAAAAGTCATGAAACTCCACGAAAGTTATTTTTGGAAATAATAAAAAATATTGAGCGGAAGAAGTACGTCAGGGGGCCCCACCTGGCCACGAGGGTGGGGGCGCGCCCTACCCCTAGGGCGCGCCCCCCTGCCTCGTGGGCCCCCTGTTGGCCCTCCGGTGGCCATCTTCCGCTATATGAGGTCTTTCGTCCGAAGAAAAATCATAAGCAACCTTTCGGGACGAGACTCCGCCGCCACGAGGCGGAACCTTGGCGGAACAAATCTAGGGCTCCGGCAGAGCTGTTCTGCCGGAGACACTTCCCTCCGAGAGGGGGAAATCATCGCCATCGTCATCACCAACGCTCCTCTCATCGGGAGAGGGCAATCTCGATCAACATCTTCATCAGCACCATCTCCTCTCAAAACCCTAGTTCATCTCTTGTATCCAATTCTTGTCTCTAAGTCCGGGATTGGTACTTGTAGGTTGCTAGTAGTGTTGATTACTCCTTGTAGTTGATGCTAGTTGGTTTATTTGGTGGAAGATCATATGTTCAGATCCTTTATGCATATTAATACCCCTCTGATTATGAACATGAATATGCTTTGTGAGTAGTTACGTTTCTTCCTGAGGACATGGGAGAAGTCTTGCTATTAGTAGTCATGTGAATTTGGTATTCGTTCGATATTTTGATAAGATGTATGTTGTCTATCCTCTAGTGGTGTTATGTGAACGTCGACTACATAACACTTCACCATTATTTGGGCCTAGAGGAAGGAATTGGGAAGTAATAAGTAGATGATGGGTTGCCAGAGTGACAAAAGCTTAAACCCTAGTTTATGCGTTGCTTTGTAAGGGGCTGATTTGGATCCATATGTTTCATGCTATGGTTAGGTTTACCTGAATACTTTTGTTGTAGTTGTGGATGCTTGCAATAGAGGTTAATCATAAGTGGGATGCTTGTTCAGGTAAGGACAGAACCCAAGCACCGGTCCACCCACATATCAAATTATCAAAGTACCGAACGCGAATCATATGAACGTGATGAAAACTAGCTTGACGATAATTCTCATGTGTCCTCGGGAGCGCTTTTCTCTATATAAGAGTTTGTCCATGCTTATCCTTTGCTACAAAAAGGATTGGGCCACCTTGCTGCACTTTAATTACTTTTGTTACTTGTTGCTCGTTACAAATTATCCTACCACAAAACTATCAGTTACCTCTAATTTCAGTACTTGCAGAGAATACCTTGCTGAAAACCGCTTATCATTTCCTTCTGCTCCTCGTTGGGTTCGACACTCTTACTTATCGAAAGGACTACGATAGATCCCCTATACTTGTGGGTCATCAAGACTCTTTTCTGGCGCCGTTGCCGGGGAGTGAAGCGCCTCTGGTGGGTGGAATTTGGTAAGGAAAAATTTATATAGTGTGCTAAAATTTACTGTCACTTGTTACTATGGAAAGTAATCCTCTGAGGGGCTTGTTCGGGGTATCTTTACCCCGACCAGTAGAGCAAAGAGTTGCTCCTCAACCTACTGAAGCTACTGAAAATGAAAATGAAAATGAAGATATTCACTTTGAGATTCCTTCGGGTATGTTAGTAAAACTGCTAGCTAATCCTTTTACAAGAGATGGAACAAAGCATCCTGATGAGCACCTAATATATGTGGATGAAGTTTGTGGATTATTTAAGCTTGCAGGTATACCCGGTGATGTTATTAAGAGGAAGTTCTTCCCTTTATCTTTGAAGGGAGATGCATCGACATGGTATAGGCTATGTGATGATACGGGATCATGGAACTACAAACGATTGAAATTGGAATTTCATCAGAAATTTTATCCTATGCATCTTGTTGATCGTGATCGCAATTATATATATAATTTTTGGCCTCGCGAAGGAGAAAGCATCGCTCAAGCTTGGGGGAGGCTTAAATCAATGTTATATTCATGCCCCAATCATGAGCTTCCAAGAGAAATAATTATTCAAAGTTTTTATGCTCGGCTTTCTGAAAACAATCGCACCATGCTCGATACTTCTTGTGCTGGCTCTTTTATGATGAAGACTATTGAATTCAAATGGGATTTATTGGTTAGAATTAAACGCAACTCTGAAGATTGGGATCTCGACGAAGGTAAGGAGTCAGGTATGGCACCTAAGTTTGATTGTGTTAAATCTTTTATGATACCGATGTTTTCCGTAAATTTAGCACTAAATATGGACTTGACTCTGAGATAGTAGCTTCTTTCTGTGAATCTTTTGTTGCTTATGTTGATCTCCCTAAGGAGAAGTGGTTTAAATATCATCCTCCCATAGAAGTAAAAGTAGCTGCATCTATTAAAGTTGAAGAAAAGACTATCACTTATAATGATCCTATTGTTCCCACTTCTTATGTTGAGAGACCACCTTTCCCAGTTAGGATAAAGGATCATGCTAAAGCTTCAACTGTGGTTCGTAAAAGCAATATTAGAACTTATACACCTCCTGAGCAAGTTAAAGTTGAACCTAATATTGCTATTGTTAAAGATCTCTTGGCTGATAATATTAATGGGCATGTTATTTATTTCTGCGGTGAAACGGCTAGAATTGCCAAACCTTGTGCTAAAGATAAACATAGACCTATGGTAGGCATGCCTGTTATTTCTGTTTAAATAGGAGATCATTGTTATCATGGCTTGTGTGATATGGGTGCTAGTGTTAGTGCAATACCTTATGACTTATACAAAGAAATTATGCATGATATTGCACCTGCTGAGATAGAAGATATTGATGTCACAATTAAACTTGCCAATAGAGATACTATTTCACCAATGGGAATTGTAAGAGATGTTGAAGTCTTGTATGGGAAAACTAATTATCCTGCTGATTTTCTTGTTCTTGGTTCCCCACAAGATAGCTTTTGTCCCATTATTTTTGGTAGACCCTTCTTGAACACAGTTAATGCCAGGATAGACTGCAAAAAGGATGTTGTTACTATAGGCTTGGGTGATATGTCTCATGAGTTTAATTTCTCTAAATTTAGTAGACAACACCGTGAAGAAGAATTGCCTAGTAAGGATGAAAATGATATGTTTATGAATGAAAGAAGGGAAATAGATGAAGTATTCTTTAAACAGGAACCTATCCTGAAACACAATTTGCCTGTTGAAATCCTAGGGGATCCTCCTCCACCCAAGGGTGATCCCGTGTTTGAGCTTAAACAGTTGCCTGATACTCTTAAGTATGCCTATCTAGATGAGAAAAAGATATATCCTGTTATTATTAGTGCTAACCTTTCAGAGCATGAAGAAGAAAGATTATTGGAAACTCCGAGGAAGCACCGTGCTGCTATTGGATATACTCTTGATGATCTTAAGGGCATTAGTCCCACTCTATGTCAACATAAAATAAATTTGGAGGACGATGCCAAACCAGTTCGTGATCATCAACAACGGTTGAATCCTAAAATGAAAGAAGTGGTAAGAAAGGAAATACTAAAGCTCCTTGAGGCAGGTATAATTTATCCCATTGCTGATAGTCAGTGGGTAAGTCCTGTCCATTGTGTCCCTAAGAAGGGAGGTATTACCGTCATTCCTAATGATAAAGATGAGTTGATTCCGCAAAGAATTATTACAGGTTATAGGATGGTAATTGATTTCCGCAAATTAAATAAAGCTACTAAAAAGGATCATTACCCCTTACCTTTTATCGATCAAATGCTAGAAAGATTATCTAAACATACACATTTTTGCTTTCTAGATGGTTATTCTGGTTTCTCTCAAATACCCGTGTCAGCCAATGATCAATCAAAGACTACTTTTACTTACCCTTTTGGTACTTTTGCTTATAGACGTGTGCCTTTTGGTTTATGTAATGCACCTGCTACCTTTCAAAGATGCATGATGGCTATATTATCTGACTTTTGTGAAAAGATTTGTGAGGTTTTCATGGACGACTTCTCCGTTTATGGATCCTCTTTTGATGATTGCTTGAGCAACCTTGATCGAGTTTTGCAGAGATGTAAAGAAACTAATCTTGTCTTGAATTGGGAAAAGTGCCACTTTATGGTTAATGAAGGTATTGTCTTGGGGCATAATGTTTCTAAAAGAGGTATTGAAGTTGATAAAGCCAAGGTTGATGCTATTGAAAAGATGCCATGTCCCAAGGACATGAAAGGTATAAGAAGTTTCCTTGGTCATGCCGGTTTTTATAGGAGGTTCATTAAGGACTTCTCAAAAATCTCTCGGCCTCTGACTAATTTATTACAAAAAGATATACCATTTGTCTTTGATGATGACTGTGTGGAAGCATTTGAAATACTTAAGAAAGCATTGATCTCTGCACCTATCGTTCAGCCACCTGATTGGAATTTACCTTTTGAAATTATGTGTGATGCTAGTGATTATGTTGTAGGTGCTGTTCTAGGGCAAAGAGTTGATAAGAAATTAAATGTTATCCAATATGCTAGCAAAACTCTAGACAATGCTCAAAGAAATTATGCCACTACTGAAAAAGAATTCTTAGCAGTTGTATTTGCATGTCATAAGTTCAGACCTTATACTGTTGATTCTAAAGTAACTATTCACACTGATCATGCTGCTATTAAATATCTTATGGAAAAGAAAGATGCTAAACCTAGACTTATTAGATGGGTTCTCTTGCTACAAGAATTTGATTTGCATATTACTGATAGAAAGGGAGCTGAGAACCCCGTTTCAGACAATTTGTCTAGGTTAGAAAATGTTCTTGATGACCCACTACCTATTGATGATAGCTTTCCTGATGAGCAATTAAATGTCATAAATACTTCTCGTACTGCTCCATGGTATACTGATTATGCTAATTACATCGTTGCTAAATTTATACCACCTAGTTTCACATACCAGCAAAAGAAAAAGTTTTTCTATGATTTGAGACATTACTTTTGGGATGACCCACATCTTTATAAAGAAGGAGTAGATGGTGTTATTAGACGTTGTGTACCTGCGCATGAACAGGAACAGATCCTACGCAAGTGTCTGTAACATCCCAAATTTTTAATTTGGAATGTTATACATTAGATCATCATTGCATACCATATTTTATTGCATTTTGATTTAGATCCTAGAAATTCTACGCAACTCAAGGACCCACGGAGAGAGTTGGGGATTTCGTTATTTTCATATTTGAGTTTTCTCAAATTTTGAAAATAGGATCATTTGATTTTAATTATTTTATCTTCAATTATTCCAATTATAAAAATATGAGAGAGGGAATAAAATGACTTTCCCAAAATAATGAAATATTGAGGATTTAATGTTAAAATCAAATAAGATTTTATTTCGAAGTTTTATCGCTATTTTATTTGAATTTAGGAAAAATACGTGATTTTCAAAATTGCATTTAGACCCCAAATAAATGTTCATCTTGTCCGGCTAGATTTTAGAGGACGGGGAAAATTTATTTCGGGATTTTTGGAGTCCTTTTAGTATTTCTTTTATTTGTTTTTCTGCACGAAATTATATTAAAAAAACGCGAACCGACCTCAGGTCGTATTGGGCGAGGACTCCGCCCGGCCGGCCCCTTTGTATAGCGCGCCCCCGAGCCGCCCCAGCCCACCCCGCCGCCCAAACCCTAGCCCCGCCCGAGCCGCCGTCAGCGCCGCTGCCGACCCCGCCGCCCGCCGCCGCCCTCGCCGGAGTACGCCGCCGCCGGAGGTAGCCACCGGATCCACCGCCGGTTTTCGCTGGTTAACCGCCGATTTTTTTTATAAAACCGCGGTTGTTATTTTATTAGATCGGTTTTTATTTTTTTCTCGGTTTAGTTTATTTAGCGAACGCCCGTTCGTTCGTTCGTTTTAACAATGGTTTTCGTCTTTTAGCCGCAGCTAGCGAACGTTCGTTCGTTGGTCTGTTCGTTCGTTTTCTTTTTCTCGGATTTTTCCGCGATTATTTCTGATCCCGATTTCTGATCCGATTTTCGTTCCAGTATAACTTTTCGCTCGTTTATCGGAATCAGGCGATTCAAGTGCCTAGAGTTTCCTCTCGAAACCCTCTTTCTATTTAACCAACTCAAACAAGTTTTTGCTACTATAAAATTTGACTTCGGTCCAGATTAGTAAACGAAGCTTGTTTTTTCGCCGTTTGAGTTTCGTTGCTTCGTTCGATTTGATTCTTTTTGTAAACCGGAGTTCTTAAGTTGAACTTTCTGGTTAGATCTCTTATTTTGAGTTTTACCCGTGCACCCTTGCTTGATTGCTTATGTATGTATTGTTTGTTTGCGATAGAGTAACCGGAGTGCGAAGCGTGCTACTACGAGTCTCTCACGGATCATCAGCAAGAAAAGTAACACTTTGATCATACCTCTTACTACCCAGTTTTATTGCATTAGATTAATCCTCAAACAATTGCATGGTTAGGATCTGAATTAAATTGTGGGTTTTGGGAAGTAGATGAGGTAGTACCTATTGCCCTGCTTATTATCAAACCGTTGGGGGTTACTTCTACGTTTGCTTATTGCTATGCTATGCTCGTAGACGTGGATTGGGTTTGAGTGAATTTCCATGACAGATGTGAGGATGTTAATTAATGGTTCAACTTAAGGTGGTTACTTTAATTCACATCTGGGTGGATTGAGGCACTTGGGGAACCCAGTGTTGCCTGTATTTTTGGATATCCCGGAGTACCCGTGAGATTATCCTATGGACCGCCACCCAGGCTCAAAGGGATCATGAGATTCTTCATGCTAGAAACTTCCGTGTGCAGCCACAAGCTATTATGGGCTCTAGCATAGTTGAGTAGGTTACATGACCTCTTGAAGAGGTGGGCTAGCAGATGTAGGGGAAAGTAGGTGTATCTGTCCACCGGAGTAAAGAGTTATTGTTTCTGAAAGACTGTGTCTCGGTCATCCGTTTCTCAAACACCATGTAGTGCGAGAAATCAAATGGAGGAGATCGAGTCTTGTGGGGAAAAGTGCACAAACCTCTGCAGAGTGTACAAACTAATCATGGTTAGCCGTGTCCCCGGTTATGAACATCTTGAGTATCTAGTTCTTGGATTATCATGTGAATCTCATCATCATGTTACTTAATTTAATTTGATTAGGTTAATCACGTTCTTAATTGGGATTGAGTTGGAGGTACCTTCTCAATGTTTAACAACCACCATGATAGTTAATAAAATTTATTCCTTTGTTGTAGGGAAAAATTGGCTTTTCGCAAATTGTAACCATAGAGCTTTCCACCAGCCATATGTGCATGTAGTGATAGCATTATTCTGTTCATTACTCTCTATGTGTTACTTTGCCAGCATATTCCATGTGCTGACCCGTTTTCGGGCTGCAACGTTCATGTTGCAGACTTTTCAGACGACGAGTAAGGTGCCATAGGTCATGGTCTTATACTCAGTGATGCCGTTGGAGTTGATGGACTCACTTTCTATTCCAAGCCTTCCGCTGTTATCGTATTTAGATGGCCTTAAGCCATATTTATTGTATTAAGTTCTCTCTTGAGACTATTCGATGTAATAAGTGTGTGATTGCTACTCTGTTATAAATCCTTCAAGTACTGTGCGTGTCAGCATTACCGATCCAGGGATGACACTGATGCACAGAGACTAGACTGTTTGAGGTCTGGTCGCTACAAAGATGGTATCTGAGCACACGCTGACTATAGGACACGACCACTAAGCTAAAGCCCTAGATCACTACTCTCTTCTCATTTCTGACTCCTCTCCTTTCTTCCACTCTTTTAGGATGGCGGATGCAAGGAACAAGTTCGCGCAACCGGATGAGGATACACCTTTTGGACGACACTTGAAGGAAGTTACTAGGTACCTGAACATCGGAATACCAAGCTTCACCAGGACCTACAACGCCACTTTACCAGAAGAGGAGCGTTGGAGGATTCAAGTTCAAGTTCCAGGAAGGACGTTCATGCCAGTCACTGAGCCCATAGAGTTTTCCTTTGATGCACCAACCTGGAGTCTAGGAAAGAGTATGGCAGCCCACATCACCATGGGACGCATTGGAGAAGTGTACCACAATGACCTCAAGGATACTATCTATCAGATTTGTGGGCGCCGAGACGAGCAATGGGAGATGATCAGCACCAGGAAGGATAGATCTATTGTAGCTTTCATTCAGGAGTTAAACCAGCACATTCGACGCCAAGAGAACCAGATGTGCGCAGGCATGGCGGATTTGAAGAAAGCAATGACAAGGATCACTGAGCTGGAGGAAGAACTCAAGGCTACACGTGAAGATTATATGGACGAAATCATCGCACTAGTAGAGAAGAATGGCGACCTGACAAAGAAGCTAGGAGTTTTCATGGGAGACCCTGCGCCAGGAGGAGAAGATGACAGTTCCACTTGCCCAGAGAACTATATCATCATCGACAACACCGACTCGGACCCTGACGATAGCAATGATGACTATGATGATGAAGCTGGAGCAGATATCATGGAGTCTTCGACCGATCAATTTTTCTAATCGACCACCATATCAGTAGTAGTATTCCACCATGTATATAGTATAGTCCAAGCACTTTGTAACTATAGTTAGATCGATTGTATGCCTTGTTTGAATTGATTGGAGTGATATGATTGTGTTTGTCTCATGTGCATATGGGTAGTGTTTTCCCTCTAGATCTCATTCTATCCTATTTTCTCATCTTTTCTAAACCCATCAGATGCCTCCGAGACGCGACACCAGATTTGTTTTCCCCTCAGACCTAATAGTTTTGGAGTCACAAGGTTTGGATGTGATTTTGGGAATGGATTGGCTATCGATGTATGGAGGAAACATCGATTGCGCTAGTAAGACAATCTTGCTTACTACCCCAGAAGGAAGAAGGATTAAGTATGTATCTCGGCATGTGCCGAAGAGGACTCATGTGAATTCCTTATCAGGAGTTGTACAGGAGGAAGTACCAGTGGTGAAGGATTTCCCTGACGTATTTCCAGAGGAGTTGCCAGGCATGCCACCGGATAGAGACATTGAGTTTTTGATTGAACTTTTGCCAGGCACAGGGCCAATATCTAAGAGACCGTACAGGATGCCCGCTAAGGATTTGGAAGAAATTAAGAAGCAGATTAAGGAGTTACTGGATAAAGGATATATTTGCCCAAGTTCTTCACCTTGGGGATCACCAGTACTTCTAGTGGAGAAGAAAGATGGATCGTTGAGGATGGTTGTTGATTATCGCGGACTGAATGAAGTAACAATCAAGAACAAGTACCCACTGCCGATGATCAATGATCTGGTTGACCGACTACAAGGAGCTAAAGTATTTTCCAAGATTGATTTGCGATCAGGATACCACCAGCTAAAGATTCGAGAGCAGGATATACCTAAGACAGCTTTTACAAAGAGGTATGGGCTATATGAGTACACCGTTATGTCATTTGGCCTGACTAACGCACCTGCCTACTTCATGAACATGATGAACAAAGTGTTTATGGAGTTTTTGGATAAGTTTGTCGTAGTGTTCATTGATGATATTCTGGTCTATTCGAAGAATGAAGAAGAGCATACGGAGCATTTGCATTTGGTACTTGGAAAGCTCAGAGAACATCAGTTATATGACAAGTTCAGCAAGTGCGAGTTTTGGTTAAAGGAAGTCGGATTCCTTAGACATGTTATATCCGGAGAAGGAATAGCAGTAGATCCCACCAAGGTTGACACTGTGACAAATTGGGAATCACCCACGTCAGTTGGAGAGATCCAGAGTTTTCTTGGACTCGCAGGATACTACCGGAGGTTCATTGAGAACTTCTCAAAGATTGCAAAGCCTATGACGGAATTGTTGAAGAAGGACACCAAATTCAATTGGACTAAGGAATGTGAGGCCAGTTTTCTGGAGTTGAAGAAACGTTTAGTTACAGTGCCAGTGTTGATTCTGCCAGATCAACGCAAGGATTATGAAGTATATTGCGACGCTTCTCGTCGAGGACTTGGAGCAGTGCTTATGCAGGAGGGAAGAGTTGTTTCATATGCCTCACGACAGCTTAAACCCCATGAGTTAAATTATGCTACGCATGATTTGGAGTTAGCAACCGTAGTGCATGCGTTGAAGACATGGAGACATTTTCTCATCGGAAATCATTGTGAGGTGTACACGGATCACAAGAGTTTGAAGTACATTTTCACGCAGAGGGAGTTGAATCTCAGGCAAAGGAGATAGTTGGAGCTCATTAAGGATTATGATATGAGATTGCATTATCACCCAGGAAAGGCTAACGTAGTAGCTGATGCGTTGAGCCGCAAGAGCCATGCCAACACACTCATGACCGGAGAGTTACCCAAGGAGTTAGCCGAAGATCTTCGTGAACTATGTTCGGAGATAGTTCCAAGAGGTTATGTAGCAGCCATGGAAATTCAGTCTACCTTGATGGATAAGATCAGAGAAGCTCAGAAGACGGACAAGGAGATTGCCGAGATAAAGGAGAGGATGAGTAAAGGAAAGGCTAAAGGATTTCGTGAGGATGAGCACGATACCTTATGGTTTGAGGACCGCGTATATGTGCCCAATGATCAGGAGATCAGGAAGTTGATTCTGCAAGAGGCCCATGATTCACCATATTCGATTCACCCAGGAAATACCAAGATGTATCTGGATCTGAAGGATAGTTTCTGGTGGATAGGAATGAAGAAGGATATTGCGGAGTATGTAGCAGTTTGTGATGTATGTCAGAGAGTGAAGGCAGAGCATCAGAAGCCAGCAGGATTGCTACAACCATTGCCGATACCCGAATGGAAGTGGGATAAGCTAGGCATGGATTTTATCACGGGATTGCCCAGGACTTGTTCAGGCTATGACTCGATATGGGTTGTAGTCGATCGTTTGACGAAGGTAGCTCATTTCATCCCAGTAAAGACCACTTATACCAGTGCTAAGTTGGCAAATATATACATGACCAGGATCGTATGTCTGCATGGAGTTTCGAGGACCATTGTATTAGATAGAGGAACCCAGTTTACTTGAAAGTTTTGGAATCAGTTGCATGAAACTCTGGGTACCAGGCTAGAGTTCAGTACAGCCCTTCATCCATAGACAGATGGACAGACCGAGAGAGTCAATCAGATTTTGGAAGACATGCTGAGAGCTTGTGCGCTAGACTATGGATCTAGCTGGGACGGCAATTTGCCTTATGCAGAGTTCTCTTACAACAACAGTTATCAATCCAGTTTGAAGATGGCCCCTTTCGAAGCTCTCTACGGAAGGAGGTGCAGACACCGTTGTTGTGGGATGAAGTTGGAGACTGCCAGTTGTTTGGACCAGATTTGATTAAAGAGTCTGAAGAGAAGGTGAAGTTGATTCGCGATAGGCTCAAGGTAGCCCAGTCCAAGTAGAAGAGTTACGCGGATTCTAAACGCAAGGAGACAGTCTACGAAGTCGGAGACAGGGTGTATCTTCGAGTATCACCACTTCGAGGAGTGAAGCGCTTTGGGGTTAAGGGAAAGTTAGCGCCACGTTTTGTAGGACCATACAAAGTTTTGGAGCGTATGGGAGAAGTTGCTTACAAGTTGGAATTTCCCGAAGGATTGCCGGGAGTTCACGATGTGTTCAACGTATCCCAGCTGAAGAAGTGCCACGCGGAGATGGCTGAGATACCACTGAGAGATACACTGCCACTGGAAGCAATTCAGTTGGATAGCGATCTGACCTATGAAGAGAAACCAGTCAAGATACTCGAGTTCGCCAGCCGAGTCACCCGCGGCAAGGTTATCAAGTTTTGCAAAGTTCAGTGGAGCCACCATACCGAGGATGAAGCCACCTGGGAGCGAGAGGAAGACCTACGGAAGGATCACTCTCACCTATTTTCTAGCCAACCCGAATCTCGAGGGCGAGATTCATCTTAAGGGGGGTAGGTTTGTAACATCCCAAATTTTTAACTTGGAATGTTATACATTAGATCATCATTGCATACCATATTTATTGCATTTTGATTTAGATCCAAGAAATTCTACGCAACTCAAGGACCCGCAGAGAGAGTTGGGGATTTCGTTATTTTCATATTTGAGTTTTCTCAAATTTTGAAAATAGGATCATTTGATTTTAATTATTTTATCTTCAATTATTTCAATTATAAAAATATGAGAGAGGGAATAAAATGACTTTCCCAAAATAAAGAAATATTGAGGATTTAATGTTAAAATCAAATAAGATTTTATTTCGGAGTTTTATCGCTATTTTATTTGAATTTAGGAAAAATACGCGATTTTCAAAATTGCATTTAGACCCCAAATAAATGTTCGTCTTGTCCGGCTAGATTTTAGAGGATGGGGAAATTTATTTCGGGATTTTTGGAGTCCAATTAGTATTTCTTTTATTTGTTTTTCTGCGTGAAATTATTTTAAAAAAACGCGAACCGACTTCGGGCTGTATTCGGCGAGGACTCCGCCCGGGCGGCCCCTTTATATAGCGCGCACCCGAGCCGCCCCATCCCAGCCCAGCCGGCCGCCCGAACCCTAGCCCCGCCCAAGCCGCCGCCGCCCTCGCCGGAGTCCGCCGTCGCCGGAGGTAGCCACCTGATCCGCCGCCGGTTTTCGCCGGTTAACCGCCCGGTTTTTTTTTATAAAACCGCGGTTGTCTTTTTATTAGATCGGTTTTTAATTTTTTCCCGGTTTAGTTTATTTAGCGAACGCCCGTTCGTTCGTTCGTTTTAACGAATGGTTTTCCTCTTTTAGCCGCAGCTAGCGAACGTTCGTTCGTTAGTCTGTTCGTCCGTTTTCTTTTTCTCGGATTTTTCCGCGATTATTTCTGATCGCGATTTCTGATCCGATTTTCGTTCTAGTATAACTTTTCACTCGTTTATCGGAATCAGGCGATTCAAGCACCTAGATTTTCGTCTCGAAACCCTCTTTCCATTTAACCAACTCAAACAAGTTTTTGCTACTGTAAAAATTTGACTTAGGTCCAGATTAGTAAACAAAGCTTGTTTTTTTCGCCGTTTGAGTTTCGTTGCTTCGTTCGATTTGATTCTTTTTGCAAACCGGAGTTCTTAAGTTGAACTTTCTGGTTAGATCTCTTATTTTGAGTTTTACCCGTGCACCCTTGCTTGATTGCTTATGTATGTATTGTTTGTTTGCGATAGAGTACCCGGAGTGCGAAGCGTGCTACTATGAGTCTCTAAGTTTCGCGGATCATCAGCAAGGCAAGTAACACTTTGATCATACCTCTTACTACCCAGTTTTATTGCATTATATCAATCCTCAAACAATTGCATGGTTAGGATCTGAATTAAATTGTGGGTTTTGAGAAGTAGATGAGGTAGTACCTATTGCCCTGCTTATTATCAAACCGTTGGGAGTTACTTCTACGTTTGCTTATTGCTATGCTATGCTCGTAGACGTGGATTGGGTTTGAGTGAATTTCCATGACAGATGTGAGGATGTTAATTAATGGTTCAACTTAAGGTGGTTACTTTAATTCACATCTAGGTGGACTGAGGCACCTGGGGAAACCAGTGTTGACTGTATTTTTGGATATCCCGGAGTACCCGTGAGATTATCCTATGGACCGCCACCCAGGCTCAAAGGGATCATGAGATTCTTCATGCTAAAAACTTCCGTGTGCAGCCACAAGCTATTATGGGCTCTAGCATAGTTGAGTAGGTTACATGACCTCTTGAAGAGGTGGGCTAGCAGATGTAGGGGAAAGTAGGTGTATCTGTCCACCGGAGTAAAGAGTTATTGTTTCTAAAAGACTGTGTCTCGGTCATCCGTTTCTCAAACACCATGTAGTGCGAGAAATCAAATGGAGGAGATCGAGTCTTGTGGGGAAAAGTGCGCAAACCTCTGCAGAGTGTACAAACTAATCATGGTTAGCCGTGTCCCCGGTTATGGACATCTTGAGTATCTAGTTCTTGGATTATCATGTGAATCTCATCATCATGTTACTTAATTTAATTTGATTGGGTTAATCACATTCTTAATTGGGATTGAGTTGGAGGTACCTTCTCAATGTTTAACAACCACCATGATAGTTAAATAAAATTTATTCCTTTGTTGTAGGGAAAAATTGGCTTTTCGCAAATTGTAACCATAGAGCTTTCCACCAGCCTTATGTGCATGTAGTGATAGCATTATTCTGTTCATTACTCTCTATGTGTTACTTTGCCAGCATATTCCATGTGCTGACCCGTTTTCGGGCTGCAACGTTCATGTTGCAGACTTTTCAGACGACGAGTAAGGTGCCATAGGTCGTGGTCTTATACTCAGTGATGCCGTTGGAGTTGATGGACTCACTTTCTATTCCAAGCCTTCCGCTGTTATCGTATTTAGATGGCCTTAAGCCATATTTATTGTATTAAGTTCTCTCTTGAGACTATTCGATGTAATAAGTGTGTGATTGCTACTCTGTTATAAATCCTTCAAGTACTATGCGTGCCAGCATTACCGATCCAGGGATGACACTGATGCACAGAGACTAGACTGTTTGAGGTCTGGTCGCTACAGTGTCACTCCGAGGCTTATGGAGGACACCACACTGGAGATAGAACTGCACATAAGGTATTGCAATCTGGTTTTTATTGGCCTACTCTCTTAAAGGATGCACGTAAGTTTGTCTTGTCTTGTGATGAATTCCAAAGAATTGGTAATATTAGTAGACGTCAAGAAATGCCTATGAATTATTCACTTGTTATTGAACCATTTGATGTTTGGGGCTTCGATTATATGGGACCTTTTCCTGCCTCTAAAAGATATACACATATCTTAGTTGCTGTTGATTACGTTACTAAGTGGGTAGAAGCTATTCCAACTAGTAGTACTGATCATAACACCTCTATTATAATGCTTAAAGAAGTTATTTTTCCGAGGTTTGGAGTCCCTAGATATTTAATGACTGATGGTGGTTCACATTTTATTCATGGTGCTTTCCGTAAAATGCTGTCTAAGTATGACGTGAATCATAGAATTGCATCTCCTTAACACCCGCAGTCTAGTGATCAAGTAGAATTGAGTAATAGAGAGCTCAAATTAATTTTGCAAAAGACTGTTAATAGATCTAGAAAGAATTGGTCCAAGAAACTTGATGATGCATTATGGGCATATAGAACTGCATATAAAAATCCTATGGGTATGGCTCCGTATGAAATGGTTTATGGAAAAGCATGTCACTTACCTCTTGAATTAGAACATAAGGCTTATTGGGCTATTAAAGAGCTCAATTATGATTTCAAACTTGCTGGTGAGAAGAGGTTATTTGATATTAGCTCGCTTGATGAATGGAGAACCCAAGCCTATGAAAATGCCATGTTGTTTAAAGAAAAGGTTAAAAGATGGCATGACAAAAGGATACAAAAGCGTGAGTTTAATGTAGGTGATTATGCATTGTTCTACAACTCTCGTTTAAGATTTTTTGAAGAAAACTTCTCTCTAAATGGGAAGGTCCCTACGTTATCGAGGAGGTCTATCGTTCCGATGCCATAAAAATCAACAATTTCAAAGGCACAAATCCGAAGGTGGTAAACGGTCAAAGAATCAAACATTATGTCTTAGGTAATCCTATAAATGTTGAAACCAATGTTATTGAAACCGTAACCCCGGAGGAATACATAAGGGACACTTTCCGGAACGTTTCAGACTCTGAAAAGGAATAGGTATGTGGTACGGTAAGTAAACCGACTCCAAAACAGTTTTTATGGCAATATTTCTCCGTTTTGGAATATTTAGAAAAATAGAAAAATAAGAAGCGGTCCGGGAAGGATACGAGGCCTCCACTAGGGTGGAGGGCGCGCCCTACCCTACTGGGCGCGCCCCCCTACCTCGTGGGCACCTCGTGTGCTCTCCAGACTCCGTTTTCATGCACGATACGTATTTTGGTCGGTAAAAATTCATTATATAATCTCCCGAAGGTTTTGACTCTCGTATCACGCAATTGTCCTCTGTTATTGTTTCGAGCTATTTTTTGTCAGGGTTGTCAAGGCCAGGCATCATGTCGTCCCCCTCCTCCAACAATGGTGACAATGATGCTTGGCTAATGAAGATAGAGCTGAAGAGGGAGGAACCCGTGGAGATCAACAAGGATGAAGGGATCAAGAAGGCTGCGGAGGACCAAGTTCCGGCTGCGGTAGACACCCTTCAACCTGATCACAATCTTCTTACCCCAACTGAGACCGAAGCTTTCAAGATGATTAAGTTAGCTCGTATGCAAAAGAAGTATCTCACCCGTGAAAATATTTTGTTGAAGGAGCATATTGTCGCACTGAAGGGCATTATCCGCAAGTTGGAGGATCTCCTACGCTCGATGTGTGATTACCCATCATCAACAACTCCACCTTCTTCACCAACAAAGGAGACATAATCATATGGGTATGGGCACTCCCCTTGGCAACTGCCAAGCTTGGGGGAGATGCCCCGGTATCGTATCACAACCACATCTCCTATCTTTACCTTTTTCTTAGTTCGATCCTATTAGTAGTATCTTGATCTAGTAGAATAAAGTTTTGGTATGATCTAGTTTTGAGTTTTGCTTTATGACCTCTCTATGTAATCGAGTCCATGAGCTATATATAATAAAGATTAGTGTTGAGTCACGGGCTTGATTATTTTGCCATAATCTTGAGTGAATAAACGAAAAGAGAAAAGAACAAAAAGGAATAAAAATATCATATTGATCTTATTGAGAGTAATGACTTCACATAGAAAGAGTATGATGATTAAAAATTGTTGAGAGTTGACAAACATAGCTTTGGTCATCGTTGCAATTAATAGGAAGTAATAAAGAAAGAGAGGTTTCACATATAAATATACTATCTTGGACATCTTTTATGATTGGGAGCACTCATTAAAATATGACATGCTAAAGAGTTGATGTTGGACAAGGAAGACAACGTAATGATTTATGTTTTCTTATATCTGAGATAAAGTATATTTTCATGGATCTTCCAACATGTTGAGCTTGCCTTTCCCCCTCATGCTAGCCAAATTCTTTGCACCAAGTAGAGATACTACTTGTGCTTCCCAAAACCCTTAAACTAGTTTTGCCATGAGAGTCCACCATATCTACCTATGGATTGAGTAAGATCCTTCAAGTTAGTTGTCATTGGTGCAAGCAATAAAAATTGCTCTCTAAATATGTATGATTTATTGATGTGGAGGAAATAAGCTTTATACGATCTTGTGATGTGGAAGAAATAAAAGCGACAGACTGCATAATAAAGGTTCATATCACAAGTGGCAATATAAAGTGACGTTCTTTCGCATTAAGATTTTGTGCATCCAACCCTGAAAGCGCATGGCAACCTCTGCTTCCCTCTGCGAAGGGCCTATCTTTTACTATTATCTTCTACCTTATGCAAGAGTCATGGTGATCTTCACCTTTCCTTTTTATATTTTATCCTTTGGCAAGCACAGGATGTTGGAAAGATCCTGATATATATATATATATGTATATATATATATATATCTAATTGGATGTAGGGGAGCATGAGTTATTATTGTTGACATTACCCTTGAGGTAAAAGGTTGGGAGGCGAAACTATAAGCCCCTATCTTTCTCTGTGTCCAATTAAAACTCCGTAACCACAAGTATTGCGTGAGTGTTAGCAATTATGAAAGACTAAATGATAGTTGAGTATGTGGACTTGCTAGAAAGCTCTGACATAGGCTCTTTCTGATGTTATGATAAATTGCAATTGCTTCAATGACTGAGATTATAGTTTGTTAGTTCTCAATAAAGTTTCTGATTCATACTTTACATTGTGAACAGATTATTACTTGAGCATAAGAAATCATATGACAATATCCATATATGTTGTCGTTATGAGAATAATCATGATGCCCTCATGTCCGTATTTTATTTTATCGATACCTCTACCTCTAAACATGTGGACATATTTATCGTTATCAGCTTCCGCTTGAGGACAAGCGAGGTCTAAGATTGGGGGAGTTGATACGTCCATTTTGCATCATGCTTTTATATCGATATTTATTGCATTATGGGCTGTTATTACACATTATGTCACAATACTTATGCCTATTCTCTCTTATTTTACAAGGTTTACATAAGTAGGGAGAATGCCGGCAGCTGGAATTCTGGGCTGGAAAAGGAGCAAATATTAGAGACCATTTCTGCACAACTCCAAAAGTCATGAAACTCCACAAAAGTCATTTTTGGAAATAATAAAAAATATTTAGTGGAAGAAGTACGTCAGGGGGGGTCCCACCTGGCCACGAGGGTGGGGAGCGCGCCCTACACCCTGGGCGCGCCCCTGCCTCGTGGGCCCCCTGTTGGCCCTCCGGTGGCCATCTTCTGCTATATGAGGTCTTTCGTCCGATGAAAAATCATAAGCAACCTTTCGGGACGAGACTCCGCCGCCACGAGGCGGAACCTTGGCGGAACCAATCTAGGGCTCCGGCAGAGCTGTTCTGTCGGGGACACTTCCCTCCGGGAGGGGGAAATCATCGCCATCATCATCACCAATGCTCCTCTCATCGGTAGAGGGAAATCTCCATCAACATCTTCATCAGCACCATCTCCTCTCAAAACCCTAGTTCATCTCTTGTATCCAATTCTTGTCTCTAAGTCCGGGATTGGTACTTGTAGGTTGCTAGTAGTGTTGATTACTCCTTGTAGTTGATGCTAGTTGGTTTATTTGGTGGAAGATCATATGTTCAGATCCTTTATGCATATTAATACCCCTCTGATTATGAACATGAATATGCTTTGTGAGTAGTTACGTTTGTTCCTGAGGACATGGGAGAAGTCCTGCTATTAGTAGTCATGTGAATTTGGTATTCGTTCGATATTTAGATGAGATGTATGTTGTCTATCCTCTAGTGGTGTTATGTGAATGTCGACTACATAACACTTCACCATTATTTGGGCCTAGAGGAAGGCATTGGGAAGTAATAAGTAGATGATGGGTTGCTAGAGTGACAGAAGCTTAAACCCTAGTTTATGTGTTGCTTCGTAAGGGGCTGATTTGGATCCATATGTTTCATGCTATGGTTAGGTTTACGTTAATACTTTTGTTGTAGTTGCGGATGCTTGCAACAGAGGTTAATCATAAGTGGGATGCTTGTTCAAGTAAGGACATCACCCAAGCACCAGTCCACCCACATATCAAATTATCAAAGTACCAAACGCGAATCATATGAACGTGATGAAAACTAGCTTGACGATAATTCCCATGTGTCCTCGGGAGTGCTTTTCTCTATATAAGAGTTTGTCCAGGCTTATCCTTTGCTACAAAAAGGATTGGGCCACCTTGCTGCACTTTAATTACTTTTGTTACTTGTTGCTCATTACAAATTATCCTACCACAAAACTATCAGTTACCTCTAATTTCAGTACTTGCAGAGAATACCTTGCTGAAAACCGCTTATAATTTCCTGCTGCTCCTCGTTGGGTTCGACACTCTTACTTATCGAAAGTACTACGATAGATCCCCTATACTTGTGGGTCATCAGCCGGCGGCTCCTGGGAGCTCGGCGGGAAAGTACTTGCCAGGGCCCACCTTCCTTCGCTTGTTCTGTCCTCTTGATGGCTCGACGGACGGTTGAGTTAATTGAAGCACCAAGGTACCTGGTTCCACAGGCAACTCGAGGGCAGCGCTCTTCGACAGGTCGTCGGCAATGTTGTTCTCCGCTTAGGGGACATGCTCTGCTTGCAATCTGTCAAAACGCTCTTCCAACTTCCTCACTTCATCCACGTAGGCTTCCATCAACGGGCTCTGGTAATCCTTGTTGACTTGGTTGACGATGAGCTGTGAATCACCTCTGACGATTAGCTTCCTGATTCCAAGGTCTGCCGCGATCTTGAGACCGGCAAGCAGTCCCTCGTACTCCGCCGTGTTGTTCCTCGATTTTTCCCGGGGAAAGTGCATCTGGACTACGTACTTGAGGTGCTCTCCGGTGGGTGCGACGAGTAGTACGCCGGCACCAGCACCTTGCAATGAGAAAGCTCCATCAAAGTACATAATCCAATCGCGACATGTTTCCTTGCCGGGAAGGGTGGTCCCTTGAACTTCTTCGTCAGGCTTTGCGGTCCATTCTGCTATGAACTCTGCCAAGGCTCGGCTCTTGATCGTTGAAGTACTTTCAAACTTGAGGCCAAAGCTCGACAGCTCCAATGCCCACTCCACAATCCTCCCAGTTGCATCCGGGTTGTGCAAGATTCGTTGCAACGGGAGGCAGGTGACAACGGTGATCTCATGTGCTTGAAAATAGTGGCGCAGCTTTCTTGAGGCCATGAGGAGCCCGAAAAGTAGCTTCTGCATACCAGAATACCTTGACCTAGCCCCCTGCAAGAGGGAACTGACAAAATAAACTGGGTGCTGCACCATCTTCTTCTTCTTTTCAACTTCGCCCATCTGTGCAGACTTTGCCTCGCTGGGACCGGGCCTTGCCGGGGGTTCCGTCTTGCCGGCGTCAAGCCCCGCCGGGGAGCGCCCCGGCCCATCATCTGACGGCTCCGCTGCTACTGCCGCTTCTCCCTCGAGTTCCCTCTACGCCACTAGCGCAGCACTGACCACTTGATTCGTTGCTGCTAAGTATAGCAGCAACGACTCTTCTGGTTTATGTGCGACTAGTATCGGTGTGGAGGAAAGGTACCTCTTCAAATCTTGCAGCACTGCCTCTGCCTCCGGAGTCCATTTTACTGGACCCGCCTTTTTCAAAACTTTGAAAAATGGGAGGGCGGGCTCAGCAGATTTGGAGATGAACCTACTCAGGGCGGCAACGCAGCCGGCAAGCCTACAGACGTCCCTGACTCGTTTCGGCACCTCAATCTGCTCAATGGCCTTGATCTTGTCAGGATTTGCTTCGATTCCGTGTTGGGACACAAAGAACCCGAGAAGTTTGCCGGATGGGACACCGAACACACACTTCTCTGGGTTGAGCTTGAGATTGATCTTGCGCAGATTTGCAAATGTTTCTTCTAGATCTTGTACGAGCGTGGCCCTGTCCTTGGTTTTGACCACTATATCATCCATATAGGCTTCCATATTTCTATGCAGCTGGGGCTCAAAACCAATTTGGACCGCCCGGGAAAACGTCGAACCAGCGCTCTTCAACCTGAAAGGCATTCGTACAAAACAGTACGTACCACATGGGGTGATGAACGCGGTCTTCTCTTCGTCTTCCTTCGTCATGAAGATCTGGTGGTATCCTGAATAGGCGTCGAGGAATGACAGCAGGTCACACCCGGCAGTGGAGTATACAATGTGGTCGATGTGTGGCAGAGGGAAAGGATCCTCTGGGCAGGCTTTATTGATATCTGGGTATTCAAGACACAACCTCCACTTCCCATTCCCCTTGCGTACCACCACCGGATTGGCCAACCACGTGGGGTGGAGTACTCCTCTAACCAGGTCTGCCGCCTCCAACTTCCTGATCTCTTCAATGATGAACTCTTGTCGCTCCAAAGCTTGCTTCCTGACCTTCTGCTTGACGGGCTGCGCGTGAGGACAGACAGCAAGATGGTGCTCAATCACCTCCCTGGGAACGCCGGGGATATCAGATGTTTGCCATGAAAATACATCGACATTCGCCCGCAGGAAGGCAACGAGCGCGCTTTCCTATTTGTTGTCGAGGGTGGAGCTTATAGTGAAAGCCCCGCCCGTGCCGTCCTCCTTAACAGACACCTTCTTAGTTTCTGGTGGTGTAGCCTTGGACTTCTTGCTCTTGCCGGTGGAGCTCTCTGGCACGTCCTCAGTGGGAGCACAGCACTCCGAAGGGGTGCGCTTGCCGGAGTGGGTGCAAGAGGTCTTGTTGGACTTCTTCCTTCCCAGGGCTTCAGCGGCAGGAGCAAGTGCCTTGGCGGTAGTTGCTGCAACTGCCTCTCGGTAGAGTTGGTCGGCGCAGATGAGCGCGTCTTTCTTGTCAGAGGGGACGGTGATGATGGTCAGCGGCCCCGTCATCTTCAATGTGTTGGAGGCGTAGTGTGACGCCGCCATGAACTTAGCCAGCGATGGGCGGCCAAGGATCCCCTTGTATGGCAAGGGGATCTCGGTGACATCAAAAACGATCTTCTCCGTCCTATAGTTCAGCTTGCCCCTAAACGTAATGGGTAGCGTGATTTTACATTTCGACTGACTCCTTCCCGGCTTGACCCCTTGAAACGTGCCCATCTCCTCGAGATCTCCATCCGGAATCTGTAGCATCTTGATCACAGTGGGCGAGATCAAATTCAGACCGGCCCCACTGTCAACCAGCACTTTGGTCATGTTGAGGTTGTGTATTGTTGGTGAAACCAACAACGGCAAACACCCGACCGCAGTTATGCGATCAGGGTGGTCCTCGGTGTCAAAAATGATGGGCGTGCGGGACTACTTCAGTGGCTTCTGGGAATCGAACAATGTCATTGCCGCAGTGACCTCACGCGCCCACTGCTTCAGTTGGCGGTGAGAGGTGTGCAGCAAGGCGCCACCATCGACGCACATGGCCTCTGTAGCTTTCTGGAATTCGTGCTCGCCGGACTCGTCGTCCTCGTCATGATCATCATCTTCTTCCTTCTTGTCGCGGCCCTGAGCGGGCCTCTCTTGTTGATTATCTTTTCCGCGGCGACCTCCTTGGCCGCCACGCTTCTTGTCGGACCCCTCAGCACCATCCTAAACCTTCTCCTTGTCCCGCCTTTCATATTCATCTTTCTGCTTCTCTGCAAGCAGTTCAACCTGCCGACAGTTCTAGAGGTCATGGCCCTTGGTGCGGTGGATCTTGCACTACTGCTTGTCGGAGCCTCCTGGCTTGTCGACGGCCGCCAAGGCCCGGCAGGCGGCACACCGGGCAACCTCCTTGCCGGGGTCGTCAGCCTTGGCCTTCTTGGCGGCGCTGGGGTCGCCTGATCCCTCAACGGCAAGCACAGTCTTGCCCTTACGCTTCCTGTTGCGGCGCCCACCCTTCTTCACTAGGGCGGCGGCGTCTTCGTCCGTTGAGTTGGTTTCCGCGCCGGTGTCTTCGCCGGGGTACTTCCTTCCTTCCTCAGCCCGAGCACACCTATCTGCCAGAACATAAAGTTCGGCTACATCCTTGACCTAGTTCATCGCCAGCTCTTCACGCATCTTGCGGTTGCGTACGTTATGATGGAATGCACTAATGACAGCAGCGGGATGAACATTTGGGACGGTGTACTGCACGCAGCTGAATCTTTGTATGTACTTACGCAGGGACTCACCATCCTTCTGGGGGATGACATGCAAGTCACTTGCCTGGCCAGGAGCTTGGTGGCCCCTGGTAAAGGTGCCAACAAACTCGTGGCATAGATCCGACCAGGAAGAGATGGAATCCACTGGCAGGTGCATCAACCACGATATGATATTGGGCTTAAGTGCCAATGGAAAGTAGTTGGCGAGCACCTTGTCATCGCGAGCCCCGGCGGCTTGCATCGTGATGGTGTAGGTGCTGAGGAACTCCGACGGGTGAGTCTTGCCGTTGTACTTTTCCCCAACATCAGGCTTGAACGTGTGGTGGGAGGGCCACTGGAACTGCCGTAGCTCTCGAGTAAAGGCCGGACAACCCACCTCGTAAGCCAGGTCGCCAGGGCCCCCCTGGCGCTGGGTGGTCCATAACAGGACCCGCACGCCGATCTGACTGATGGCGCGCCTCCTGCAGTCGCTCGATGGTAGTTCGAGCGTCTTCCTGAGCTCGCTCTCGAAGAACTCGACGTTGGTCGCAGCGGGTTCGCGGGACAGGCGACACTGTGGAAACATTGTCATAGGCGTCGGCCCGGTGGGCCGGCGGCTGCTGTCGTGGTCGCGGGGGAGGAGAGTGCACCGTGGTCGCAGCGTCTCCGGTCCCCCCACCGCCGGCACGCACCGACTCGACAGAATGCTGGCGTGAGGGTCCTGTTGGGAGCGGCTTGTCTTTGTTGGTGAAGCTGACAAGGCTTCGGATGGAGGCCCTCCACTCGTCGAGGAGCAGTTGCACGCGCGCCAGCGCTTCTGCTGACATGGGCGGCGGCGAGAGCCGCGTAGACCGTGACGCGCTCCGACTTCTAACCAGGTTAGAAGGGGCACTGTCAAGGTCTCACAGTCGCACGCCGGTTTCGCCGGCGTCCGGGCGTGCGCGCCGGCCTGACGCGTCCTGCGAGTGGCGCAAAGGGCTCTTTCCGCGGCGGTGCTCGGGGGCTCCGGCATCGTGGCGTCGCTCATCGCGTGCGGCCTGGCAAGGCTGCGGCGCGGGTGCCAGCTGGGGCTCCGTAGAGGTTGCCACGCGGCCCGTGGGTAGCACGGCCCCGCCCCCGGACCCAGTGGCGTGCGGCTCGTCGTCTCGGATTCGAACGACGCCGCTCGCCTGGCTCTGATCGCCAGAGTGTTGCGGATGCTCGCGGGCCACATCTCCGACCCCATCCGTGGCCACCCGGTCGCCTGCTCGCGCTGGCGCGGACGGGCCAGCTCCGGACGACCCGATCGCTGTGATCCCCTTTCTCTTGGGGGCCATGGTGATGATGAAGTCAATGCGCTAACCTTCAAACCGGATTTTCACAGCTTGCGCCCCCTACCTGGTGCGCCAAAGATGTCGGTGGAAACGACACCTATGGGATCACGGGGAATCCCTTCTACGGTCGGCGGGCGCGGGGCTGTGGAAAGAGCGGGTTTAAGAGATCAACACGGGAAATTTATCTAGGTTCGGGCCGCAAGTGATGCGTAATACCCTACTCCTGCTGGTTTGTGTTTATTTGGTGTTCTTGGACTAGCTACCAAGCGTGCAGGGTCCAAAAAGTCTGAATCCTCTCTCAGTATGTCGTGGGCCTCCTATTATAGTCAAAGGGGCCGCCACAGTGGCACACAGGAGGTGGAAAGTTGTAGACTAGTCGAGTTTATCTCTGGCACCGTAGGACAGAACGCATTAAATGCGCTACTTAGGTGTCCTCTTACTTTATCAAGGACGTCAACGAAGCCCGTCCCGTCCGTCGTGGCTTCGCCTTGCTCCGACACGCGTCCAGGCCAACGAGGCATGCAGCGCCATGTAGGCTGGCAGGCTGCTCAGCTGGTGTGGTGGCAGGGTCTTCACGAAGATCTGCATGCCACCATGTAGGTGCTTGACTAGTTGGCTTATGAGCCACGTACTGCCACGTGGATACCTGCTTAGTTGGTGCGTCGGCCGCTGAGCTGGGGTGACGACGGGGCGGCAAGGCCTTGCCGCGGTCTTGCTGATATTCCCGGCAAGGGTCTTGCCGGGGCCTTGTGGGCGCCCTCAGCAAGAGTCTTGCCGGGGCCTTGTGGGTATCTTCAGCACGAGCCTTACCAGGGCCTCGTGGGCATCCTCGGCAAGGAGCCTCGATGTTGTCTTGTTTTCTGGTTGCTATCTAGGCCTCGCAGGCCCTTTGTCTTCACAAAGATCTGCATGCCACCATGGAGGCGCCTCCCGAGCCTTGGTTCCAATGTGGTTAATGGCGTCGGAAGTCTTAGACCCAATGGTGGCGGCCTCTTTGGTGTTGGGCAAGTTGCCCCGGCAAGGCTCTTACCGAGGCCGTGAAGGCCGCCCCGGCAAGGGCCTTGCCGGGGGCATTTCACCTCGCCCCTCTGCTCTTCATGCTTCTGGTCTTGAGCACGGCTCTGGTAGTCTTGTGTCTTTGCTTCCTCTTATGTTCCGCCAAGCGTGGCCGCGGGCGTGTGGCTGCGACAGCCCGCGCACAAGTAAAGGGGTACAAAAAGGACCCCTACTTTTGTACACCGACACTTGGCATGCTATCATGGAGCGGCATCAACATGCCGTGGTAAAAAATTTGTCCCATTTGGGGCAGGTTTGGGTATATGCTTCTCACAAACCAGATCTTCTCACAACAAGCATGATGGTTTCGGTAGGGAACGTCCCACCTTTGGGGACGACACGATATCCATTGCCTCCTATTGCTTTCAAATTTTTTCTCGTGTCAACATAGAACAACAGGAGTGTTGTGTCAGGTTTTGTGATTTTTCGGGGTTCGTTTGGACATTTTTATGCATTAACTGAGTTTTCAATGCATTTATGTGCATAATTCAAATTTGAACTACATGCACATGCTCCAGTGCATATAAATTGGTTGAAAAATCAAATATGTGTCCTTGGGTGCATGCTTAGGGCCCATGCAAGAAATGGAAATGAATTTCAAACACTAGGGCACCGTCGATTGCCGACAAAATGTTGAGATACTTATTTTTAAATTCTAGTAAATCCATAACTCGTCTGAAATTCATGAAACTTGGCATGCTATCATGGAATGTCACCCGCCATGCTGTGGTATTTTTGTGTCCATTTTGAGAGAGGCGCACTCGAATAATGGTAGCCAACAAAGGCATTTTGAAAAAGTAGCTGCCACTTTAATATCTCAAACGTTTGTATAATTCAAACCATGTGCGTTCTGTTAACCATTCACGTGATGCCACGTGTCTTGGTTTTAATGGCTGTAGGAAGTGCCGTGCGGACAGCTGCTTGACCTTGCACAGGCTCACCGGGAAGCGTGTGAGCTGTATGTTGCGCAGGCTCACTGGGAAGCGAGCCCTTTGACTTCCATGGCCGCCCGCCTTCCTCTCCGTGCACGCGGCCCCCTCAGCGGCATGGGACGCCGCCGTCGAACGCTACCTCTCAGCGCCGCCAGCTGCCGTCCTCCCGCCCCCCGCCCGTCGACCCCGGGACGACATGATGCAAAGTGAGAGCAGGATTTGTGCATCTCTTCAACGCAAATGGTTCTTTTGGATGACCCGTGTGCAACCACTTACAAACAATTTGGTGCGATTTGCATCTGTCATATTGGGTATGTTACCATTTTTCAAACTGGAAAGATTGACATTTGTTCATCTAGTAACATTGCCATTTGTGAACCTTGTAACACATCGATTTGTCAAAATATGAAGCTAAAAATCACTAGCAGTATCTAATTTTTGCAACTAAAATTCAGTAATTAAGCATAGATTTCATTCATAGATTAAGCAGTCGTTCTTAATTTATACAAACAGTTCAACTCGACAGCTGAACCGACCAAACTTTCCCCAATTGTTGCCAACCCCGTACTGAAATAGCTAGTTCAACTATATATACTAGCTAATTTCAAGTACGTTGTATAGTTCCACCACATCTATAGTCAGATGAATTGAACAAAATAGCCCATAAATACTGCTACTACTGCGGAGGGGCTTTGTACTACTTCCGGCTGCCTCTCCTCTACCGAGCGCGCTCAGTAAGAGGCGGAGGAGGAGGAGCCTATCGACGAGCTGGGTAACCGCAATACGGTGCCTGCCGTTGCAGCTTCAGCGACGCTAACCTCGAACGCCCTCTGCCGCTCTAGACGACCCCTCTCGAAGTGGTGGTTCTCCTCGTAGATCTCCTGGTTCCTTGCCTCTGAGGCGGCGTGTGCCGCGGCCATGACGGGGGTAAGGCTCTTTGCGTGCTCGACGAGGCCCTCCTCCTCCTCCCGTAGGAACTCGGTGTAGCGCGCAAGGTCGCTGACGCACGTGCGGGCATCCACCTCTGCCTCCCGCCTTCGGGCAACGGTGACGGAGTGGGTGATGACCCCGGCGGCGATGGTGGGTTGGCGGCCACGGCGGCCGATGACGGGGTGGCGGCCATGACCACCACCTCCCGCGTTCGGGCCGCGGTGGCGGTGCGGGTGATGGCCACGGTGGCCGGCAGTGGGGTGGTGGCCACGACGGCCACCTCCTCCTTCGGGTCACGGTGGCAGAGCGGGCGATGGCCCTGGCTTTCAACGGTGGTGTGGTGACAACAGCGGCCGGCAACAGCTGCCGACGGGCACCGGAGGCGGAGCGTGTGGTGGGTGTTCCACGCACTACACTACGCCGGGGACTGCACCGCCGCCGTGGTGTAGCCTCCCAGCTGGAGCTATCCTCTGATGACGGCGGAGTGGTTGAGCGACAACGACGGACCGGTGCCATTGGCAATTGTGGGAGAAGCAGACAAAATAAGCTACAAGGAGGGAGGGGAAAATGCGACGCAGGACTCGCCGGCCGTGAGGGTTTTTATAGCAGGCCGGTAAGCATTGGGATTTTGGGGGATTTCACTGAGTCGGGCGGGAAGCTTGCGCGGGAACCTGCAAGGTTGCGCGGGAACGGTCTCACCGATGATTCATTGGCGCCACTGTTTGGCCAAAAGAACGCCCCCACGCGCTGCGCAAACTTGCGTTGTAAGCCGTCTGCGGCAGCGGGGTGACAAGACGTGCGAGAGGAGGACGAAAGGCCATGTACACATACGGTTAATAAAAAAACATTTGCGATTTAATTACCTACTATACCCCCGTCCTGGTTTATAAGTATGATTTAACTAATAAAATATGAATGCATGTCGCCAAAGATTATATAGTTGGATTCGTATTTGAACATGGTTTCCAATTATATAATTTTTATAACATGCATTAACATTTTGTTGGTGTAATTTGAGGGCAAAGTATGGCACAGAATATAAAGGGGACTATAGACTAGATGGAGGTGGTAGCACACGACTGCTCTCTACGCAGCGACGCAACTGTCGGCCGGCTTGTAGGCGACCATTTCCTGCGTGTTCAACAGCTCTATGTGTGTGGTTGCTTGCGGTTCAGGCAGCCGCGGCGCGCTCTGCTCGTGTCCCATCGCGTGCGCTCTGCTCTCGTGTCCCTCTGGGTTCTCTGCCTTCGTCCCTCCATGCGCGCTGCCAGTGTTTGGGGCCGGCGCCTGATCACGCACGTTCGTGTGCATGCGGTTGCGCCAGGCGTGGCGCGATGATGCAGTTACCCGCTGCAAAAACTGCCATGCGGACGCGCCGAGAGTCCACGCCGCCTGGCCCCCTTTTATTCATGCGGCCATTTACCTTCATCTCTCGTCTCTCATGACACAATAAGCACACCCATGAGGACACATACAGAGAGGACATCCAGTGGTTCCAATGGCGCTCCCCGTGGCTCCAATGGCGATCCCAGCGGCTGACGACGACAACGGCAGGCAGTTCACCACGCAACACATCATGGACACCCACGTGAGGCGGAAGGCTCTCTCACTGGTGTACACGAACGATCCGGTCTCGATGGAGAGCTCCATCCAAACTATGGAGCAGTTCCTTGCCGAGGACAAGTACCAAGTGGTCGGCTTCGACCTTGAGTACACCATGGGTCATGCTGGGCACGATCAGAAGGTTGCCGTCGCCTAGTTGTGCGTGCGACATGACGTCCTCGTCTACCACTACCACCTTGCCACAATGCCTTGCGAGCGTTTCTCCAGGTTTATTAACAGCTCCAACTACAGTTTCGCTGCGGTGGACACCACCAGCGATCTAAAAGCGCTTATGGTTTCGGGCTTGAAATGCCCGAATCTTGTCAACACCCAGCGCGACTACAAGGTCTGGGGCAGCGACAAAAACAAACTGAACTCCCTGGTTGACCTCGCCTCGGTCATCATTGACCCGTACTACATGAAGATGAAGAATGACAGCAATAAGGACAGGAACGCCTGGCACGGTGTGTGGCATGAGAGACTGGATGAACAACATGTCAAATACGCGGCCATGGACGCGTACACAAGCTACGAGATGTACAGGCGGATCGTTGACATGAGGAACTGTCTTTTTCCTGACCCAGACGAGGGATCGAGCCACATAGCAGTGGCGGGAGCGTCACAAGAAGTAGATGACTAGACGATCGTTTCTCCTACTTTAGAATGCAGGCAATTGTTTATTGAGGTGTGTGTGAATGATCTGTATAGTCACTTATGTAATTGGATGTTTATTTCAGTTATATATATAAATGTTATTCTACTGTAGACAGAGCAAATCACATGGCTTATTAGCAGCAATCGTCTGTGTTATTATTGGTCTTTGCACACATTTCTGATTACGGACCTGTTTGTCGCGTATCACACACATCTTGTTGAGTTGAACCGTTTCCATTGTGTTGCCTAATCACACATAGTTCATCCTAGTGAACCGTATGCTATATATCGCACACGCCTCCGTCTGGCTGTTTTCTTTTGTTCCTCCTCATCCCAAACAGTTATTTGAACTGAACCGTATGGCCTGCATCGCACACGCAACTAAAATCTGAACCGTGTTTGATGCATCCGTCATCGCAAACGTTTTGCACCTTTTTTGACGGTTTTTTTACACCACCGTTTGCGATTATGGCATCGCACACAGTTTCATCGAAGGGTCTTTAATCGTAGTGTCGCGTTTGGACCATCCTGCAATAGTGAAAGTTTAGTTTGAGTTTTTGCTTTCTTTACTTTTATGTTGCCAATAAAAGAAAAGAAATAAGAAAGAAAAACATAAAGGAAATAAATAAAAGAAAGGAAATAAATCAAAAAGATCGTATACTAATCTTATGGTAGGTGATGGCACCACATAAGGAAAAATATAAGTAAAAAAATTTATTAGAGATTGACAAACATAGCATTAGTCAGTGATGCAACTCATGAAAGAATTAATAAGAGAAGAGAAGATCCACATATAAATATACTATCCTAGAAATCTTTTGCGATTGTGATCCCTCATCCAAATATTATATGTCAAAATTGTCTACGTTGGACAAGCAAGACAACTTAATGGTTTATGTTTGTTTATATTCACATAGAAGTCATATTGTCATGGATCCTTTAACATGTGGTGCTTGCCCCCTATCTTTGCTATCCAAAAATTCCGCACTAAGTAGAGATACTACTTGTGCATCCAAAAACTCTTAAACCCAAATCTTATTTTCAAGTGTCCACCATACCTACCTAGGGATTGAGAAAGATCCCTCAAGTAAGTTGTCATCGGTGCAAAAAGGCAACAAAAATTGCTTCTAAAAGTGTGAGATCATTTAGTGTAAGACAAAATTGAGTGTTGCACGAACTTGTGACGTTCTCTTGCACTAAGGGGTTGAGCATACAAACAAATAACTGCATGGCAACCTCTGCTTCCCTCTGCGAAGGGCCTATCTTTTACTTTTGTGTATTTAATTTCATGCAAAGAGTCAAAGGTTTCCTTCTATCCCTTTTTATTTTTCTCCTTTGGCAAGCATCATGTGGTGAGGAAAGATCTAGGCACATATGTCCAGTTGAATATAGATAGCATGAGTTATTATTGTTGACATCACCCTTGAGGTGAAAACATTGGGAGGCGAAACTATAAGCCCCTATCTTTCTTTCTGTCCGGTTGAAACGTTTTGCTCATGTGTACGCGGTGAGTGTTAGCAATCATAGAAGACTATATGATGGTTGAGTATGTGGACTTGCCTAAAGGCTCCGATACGTGACCCTTCCTGAAAAGATGATGAATTGTAGTTGCAAAGTTGACTGAGAACATAGTTTGTTAGCTTTTAATAGAGTTTTTGCTTTATACTTCATTTGTGTGATGAATTGTTACTTATTCATGAGAAGTATATGATAAAAGTCCTATGATAAAAGTCTTATGTTTAATTTTGTTGTTGTTATAATAATCAACATGATGCTTCTATGTCTGTATTTTGTTTTATCGACGCCTCTCTCTCAAAGCATGTGGACATGTTTTTCGATTTCGGTTTTCGTTTGAGGACAAGCGAGGTCTAAGCCTGGGGGAGTTGATACGTCTGATGTCTACTACGCAACTTTATTCTTGTAGACACGTGTTGGGCCTCCAAGCGCAGTGTTTTGTAGGACAGTAGCAATTTTCCCTCAAGTGGATGACCTAAGGTTTATCAATCCGTGAGAGGTGTAGGATGAAGATTCTATCTCTCAAACAACCCTCCAACGAAATATAAGAAATCTCTTATGTCCCCAACACACCCAATACAATGTCAAATTGTATAGGTGCACTAGTTCGGCAAAGAGATGATAAAAGTGTAATATTGATGGTAGAAATATATTTTTATAATTTGAATAAATAAAAACAGCAAGGTAGCAAGTATTAAACGGGCACAAAAACGGTGTTGCAATACTTAAAAAGGAGGCCTAAGGTCCGTACTTTCACTAGTGCAATTTCTCAATAGTGATAACATAGTTGGATCATATGATTATCCCTCAAAGTACAACAAAGAATCACTCCCAAGTTCCTATTAGCGGAGAACAAAAGGTAGGAATTGTTTGTAGGGTGCGAAGCCACCTCAAAGCTATTCTTTCCGATCGATCTATTCAAGAGTTCGTACTAAAATAACACAAAGCTATTGTCTCTGTTCGATCTATCCTAGAGTTCGTACTAGAATAACACCAAAGCAAATTCATATTCATAATACTCAATCACACAAAGAACTACAGGGAGACCCCAAATTTTCTATCAGAGAAAAGATAATAAAAACGTGCATCAACCCCTATGCATAGATTACCCCAATATCACCGCGGGAATCCGCAAGTTGAGTGCCATAACATATATCAAGTAAATCAATAAGATACCCCAATGTCACCCCAAGCATTCATACCGCAAGACATACATCATATGATCTGAAATCTGAACATATAATCCGACATGACAAAACTTCAAAGGGTAAAGATTCAATTCATCACAACAAGAGTATAGCAGGGAGAAACATCATATGATCCATCTATATTAACAAAGCCCATGATATAGATCACGAGAGAGAGAGAGAGAGATAAAACACATAGCTACTAGTACAAACCCTCAGCCCCGAGGGTGGACTACTCCCTCCTCATCGTGGTGGCCACCGGGATGATGAAGATAGCCACCGGAGTTGATTCCCCCTCCGGCAGGGTGCCGAAACGGGTCTAGATTGGTTCTTGGTGGCTACAGAGCCCTGCGGCGGCAGAACTTCTGATCTAGGTTAACCCCAAAGGGTTTCGGAATATTTGGGAATTTATAGTGCAAAGAGGGCGTGCGGGAGGCCACCGAGGTGGGCACAACCCACCTAGGCGTGCCAGGGGGCCTGGCGCGCCCTGGTGGGTTGTGCCCCCTCAGGGCACCCCAGGTGTTGCTCTGGCCCATCGGGAGTCTTCTGGCCCATTAAAAATCCACAAAAAGTTTCCCGGTGTTTGGACTCCGTTTGATATTGATTTTCTGCGATGTAAAAAACATGCAAAAAATAGCAACTGGCACTTGGCACTATGTCAATAGGTTAGTCCCAAAAAATGATATAAAATGACTTTAAAATGATTATAAAACATCCAACAATAATAATATATTTGCATGAATACTTCATAAATTATAGATACGTTGGAGACGTATCAGCATCCCCAAGCTTAATTCCTACTCGTCCTCGAGTAGATAAATGATAAAAGAAATAATTTATGAAGTGTGAATGCTAGCAAAGTGCACAAGTTTGATCAATATCAATTTCAATCACCTTTTCTAGCATCATAACAGCAATTCTTTCTTATAAAACTTCTCATGTTATAGTGGCAACCAATTCACATGTTTAAGTTCAAACAATGAGCTCTCTTGAAACTCAACAACCTATGTTCTCAGTCACCAAGAAATTGCAATTCAACTTATTCAAAAGAGTTTAATTAAGAGCTCCACATACTCAACCATCATATAGTCTTCTATGATTGCTAACACTCACCTTGTACATATGAGCAAAACGTTTCAACCGGACACATAGAAAGATAGGGGCTTATTGTTTTGCCTCCCAACATATTCACCACAAGGGTGATGTCAACAATAATAACTCATGCTACCCATATTCAACTGGACATATGTGCCTAGATCTTTCCTCACCACATGATGCTTTCCAAAGGAGAAAAATAAAAAGGAATAGGGAGAAAAACTTTGACTCTTTGCATAAAAGTAAATACTGAATAGTAAAAGATAGGCCCTTCGCAGAGGGAAGCAAAGGTTGCCATGCGCTTATTTGTTTGTACGCTCAACCCCTTAGTGTAAGAGAACGTCACGTTATATTGCCCCTTATGATAGCAACCTTTATTATGCAGTCTGTCGCTTTTATTGCTTTGCCATCACAAGTTCGTACAACGCTCAATTTTCTCTTACACTAAATGATCTAACACTTTTAGAAGCAATTTTTATTGCCTTATTGCACCGATGACAACTTACTTGAAGGATCTTGCTCAATCCATAGGGTGGACTCTTGAAAATAAGATTTTGGTTTAAGGGTTTTTGGATGCACAAGTAGTATCTCTAATTGGTGCGGAATTTTTGGCTAGCAAAGATGGGGGAGAAGCACCACATGTTGAAGGATCTATGACAATATGACTTCTATGTGAATATGAGCAAACATAAATCATTACGTTGTCTTACTTGTCCAACGTCAAAAAATTTGGCATATAATATTCTGATGGGGGCTCACAATCACAAAAGATTTCTAGGATAGTATATTTGCATGTGAAAGTTCTCTTCCTTATACTAATTATTCGTGAATTGCTTGTATGACCAATATTGCGATTGTCAAGCCTCAAAAGATTTCACTTTCTAAACCCAAAGTGAAGCTACCACTAGGCATGATATGATTTCAACTTTATGATATTCAATTTATTCAACAATTTACTCATAGGATATAAGTGAAGCCCAAGCGAGTAGTTAAGTAAATAGGTGGCTATGTAAAGACTCTCTTTTATTTAAAAACTTTCAGATCTAAGTATTTTATTCAAACATCAAGGAAAACAAAATAAAATGACATTCCAAGGATAGCACAACTCATGTGAAGAAGCAAAAACTTAGGCTCAACCGATACTAACCGATAATTGTTGAAGAAGAAAGGTGGGATGCCTACCGGGGCATCCCCAAGCTTAGATGCTTGAGACTTCTTGAATATTATCTTGGGATGCCTTTGGCATCCCCAAGCTTGAGCTTTTGTGTCTCCTTAATTCTTCTCATATCATGGTTTTCCTAAATCTCAAAAGCTTCATCCACACAAAACTCAACAAGAACTCGTGAGATAAGTTAGTATAAACCAATGCAAAAACCTTATCATTCTCTACTGTAGAAAATCACTAAAATTATTATTCAACATTGCATACTAAATGCCTCTGCATATTTAATACTCCTATCCTCGAATAGAATCATTAAACAAGCAAACATATGCAAACAATGCAAACATAACAGCAATTTGCCAAAACAATACAGTCTATAAAGAATGCAAGAGTATCAATACTTATTCAACTCCAAACATTATGAGAATTTACCACACTGTAGAAAATTTATCAGAGCTTATTTTGCAAAAAAGATTCAACATTTTATCACATTCTGACTTTTCTAGGGAATTTTTGCAACGGCGGTAAACTTTCTGTTTTCAAACAGCAACATGTAGACTTGTAAAATAAGCATAGTAAAGGCTATCCTTGACATTTTTATTGAAATAAAAGATGCAAAACATTATTCTAAATAGGATCAAGCAAATCCTAACAAAATAAATTGACGCTCCAAGCAAAACACATATCACGTGATGAATGAAAACATAGCTCCAAGTGAGGTTACCGATAATGTTGGAGACGGAAGAGGGGATGCCTTCCGGGGCATCCCCAAGCTTAGTTGCTTGGATCTTCCTTGGATATTACCTTGGGGTGCCTTGGGAATCCCAAAGCTTAGGGTCTTGTCACTCCTTATTCTCCTCATATCGATATCTCACCCAAAACTTGAAAACTTCAATCACACAAAACTCTTTACCTCTTTTCTTTCTTCTTTTCTTCTTCTTCACCACATCATGTGTGGGTTTAATTAATTTTTTCAAGCTTCTTGTTGAAGAGATTGATTGGATAGGAAGCCCCTTCTCATTACCTTATTCATCATAATAAACACTAGGAGGGTATATGGGAAACATTTTCCCTTTCATTAGTACTCTCTTCATATTCCATTTGTTTTCTCTTCTTTAGGTAGTTGGCAATATAAGGATTCTCAATGCAATTTACCGCACAAAACATATAAATTTCTTCTAGATCAAAATCAAGAATTCTCCCAAGATTAAATTTTGGAATACCCTTAGTTATACGTTTCATTTCTTCATACCCCAAAAGAAGACTAAGCTCTTTATGATGCTCAAGGGTAATAAAGTTATCACAATTTTTGGACACCATTTGATCATGAAAGAATTTGCATTGGAGATTTAATGACCATGTTCATTGCAAAGTTCACAAGGATGGCGGAAAAAAATAAATATTTCAGCACAATCATCTAGCCTCTCTTGCAACTTTCTCGTTTATAAATATTTATGCTTCTTACAAAATCTATCTTTCCTTTTTGGTGTGCAAAGGCACTCCCAATTCACTCCGTAAAAAGTGACATGCTCATAAGAAACATTTTTGTCATGACTTCTGCAATCATCATTAGCATTTTGGATATTCAAAGAATTCACACTAACAACATTGCAATCATGCTCATCATTCAAATATTTTGTACCAAGCATTTTATTGACTTGTTCTTATAACAATTGAGCACAATTTTCCGAACCATCATTTTCAAGAAAGATATTATAAAGATGATCAATAACATGATGCAACCTCAATTCCATTTTTTGTAGTTTTCTTTTTATAAACCAAACTAGTGATAAAACAAGAAACTAAAAGATTCAACTGCAAGATATACCTTCAAGCACTCACCTCCCCGGCAACGGCGCCAGAAAAGAGCTTGATGTCTACTACGCAACTTTACTTTCTTGTAGACAGGTGTTGGGCCTCCAAGCGCGGAGTTATGTAGGACAGTAGTAATTTTCCCTCAAGTGGATGACCTAAGGTTTATCAATCCGTGAGAGGTTGAGGATGAAGATGGTCTCTCTCAAATGAACCTGCAACGAAATACAAGAAATCTCTTGTGTCCCCAACACACCCAATACAATGGCAAATTGTATAGGTGCACTAGTTCGGCGAAGAGATGATGATAAAAGTGTAATATTGATTGTAGAAATATATATAATCAGAATAAATAAAAAAGCAAGGTAGCAAGTAGTAAACGGGCACAAAAACGGTGTTGCAATGCTTAGAAAGGAGGCCTCGGGTCCATACTTTTGCTAGTGCAATTTCTCAACAGTGATAACATAGTTCGATCATATGATTATCCCTCAAAGTACAGCAAAGAATCACTCCCAAGTTCCTATTAGCGGAGAACAAAAGGTAGGAATTGTTTGTAGGGTGCGTAGCCACCTCAAAGCTATTCTTTCCGATTGATCTATTCAAGAGTTCGTACTAAAATAACACAAAGCTATTGTTTCCGTTCGATCTATCGTAGAGTTCGTACTAGAATAACACCAAAGCAAATTCATATTCATAATACTAGTGAATCAATAAGATACCCCAATGTCACCCCAAGTATTCATACCGCAAGACATACATCATGTGATCTGAAATCTGAATATTCAATCCGACATGACAAAACTTCAAAGGTTAAAGATTCAATTCATCACAACAAGAGTATAGAGGGGAGAAACATCATATGATCCATCTATATTAACAAAGCCCATGATATAGATCACGAGAGAGAGAGAGATAAAACACATAGCTACTAGTACAAACCCTCAGCCCCGAGGGTGGACTACTCCCTCCTCATCGTGGTGGCCACCGGGATGATGAAGATAGCCACCGGAGTTGATTCCCCCTCCGGCAGGGTGCCGAAACGGGTCTAGATTGGTTTTCGGTGGCTACAGAGCCCTGCGGCGGCAGAACTTCTGATCTAGGTTAACCCCGAAGGGTTTCGGAATATTTGGGAATTTATAGTGCAAAGACGGGGTGCGGGAGGCCACCGAGGTGGGCACAACCCACCTAGGCGTGCCAGGGGGGCCTGGCGCGCCCTGGTGGGTTGTGCCCCCTCGGGGCACCCCCAGGTGTTGCTCTGGCCCATCGGGAGTCTTCTGGCCCTTTAAAAATCCACAAAAAGTTTCACGGTGTTTGGACTCTGTTTGATATTGATTTTCTGCGATGTAAAAAACATGCAAAAAATAGCAACTGGCACTTGGCACTATGTCAATAGGTTAGTCCCAAAAAATGATATAAAATGACTTTAAAATGATTATAAAACATCCAAGAATAATAATATATTGGCATGAATACTTCATAAATTATAGATACGTTGGAGACGTATCAGCATCCCCAAGCTTAATTCCTACTCGTCCTCGAGTAGGTAAATGATAAAAGAAATAATTTATGAAGTGTGAATGCTAGCAAAGTGCACAAGTTTGATCAATGACAATTTCAATCACCTTTTATAGCATCATAACAGCAATTCTTTCTTATAAAACTTCTCATGTTATAGTGGCAACCAATTCACATGTTTAAGTTCGAACAATGAGCTCTCTTGAAACTCAACAACCTATGTTCTCAGTCACCAAGAAATTGCAATTCAACTTATTCAAAAGAGTTTAAGTAAGAGCTCCACATACTCAACCATCATATAGTCTTCTATGATTTCTAACACTCACCTTGTACACATGAGCAAAATGTTTCAACCGGACACATAGAAAGATAGGGGCTTATTGTTTTGCCTCCGAACATATTCACCACAAGGGTGATGTCAACAATAATAACTCATGCTACCCATATTCAACTGGACATATGTGCCTAGATCTTTCCTCACCACATGATGCTTTCCAAAGGAGAAAAATAGAAAGGAATAGGGAGAAAAACTTTGACTCTTTGCATAAAAGTAAATACTGAATAGTAAAAGATAGGCCCTTCGCAGAGGGAAGCCACCTCAAAGCTATTCTTTCCGATCGATCTATTCAAGAGTTCGTACTAAAATAACACAAAGCTATTGTCTCCGTTCGATCTATCCTAGAGTTCGTACTAGAATAACACCAAAGCAAATTCATATTCATAATAGTCAATCCACACAAAGAACTACAGGGAGACCCCAAATTTTCTATCAGAGAAAAGATAATAAAAACGTGCATCAACCCCTATGCCTTGATTACCCCAATATCACCGCGGGAATCCGCAAGTTGAGTGCCATAACATATATCAAGTAAATCAATAAGATACCCCAATGTCACCCCAAGCATTAATACCGCAAGACATACATCATGTGATCTCAAATCTGAACATATAATCCGACATGACAAAACTTCAAAGGGTAAAGATTCAATTCATCACAACAAGAGTATAGAGGGGAGAAACATCATATGATCCATCTATATTAACAAAGCCCATGGTATAGATCACGAGAGAGAGAGAGATAAAACACATAGCTACTAGTACAAACCCTCAGCCCCGAGGGTGGACTACTCCCTCCTCATCGTGGTGGCCGCCGGGATGATGAAGGTGGCCACCGGAGTTGATTCCCCCCTCCGGCAGGGTGCCGGAACGGGTCTAGATTGGTTTTCGGTGGCTAGAGAGCCCTGCGGCGGCGGAACTTCTGATCTATGTTAACCCCAAAGGGTTTCGGAATATTTGGAAATTTATAGTGCAAAGAGGGGGTGCGGGAGGCCTCTGAGGTGGGCACAACCCACCTGGGCGCGCCAGGTGGGCCTGGCGCGCCCTGGTGGGTTGTGCCCCCCTCGGAGCACCCCCCAGGTGCTGCTCTGGCCCATCGGTAGTCTTCTGGCCCATAAAAAAATCCACAAAAAATTTCACGGTGTTTGGACTCTGTTTGATATTGATTTTCTGCGATGTAAAAAACATGCAAAAAACAGCAACTGGCACTTGGCCCTTTGTCAATAGGTTAGTCCCAAAAAATTATAAAAAATGTCTACAATATGATTATAAAACATCCATGAATGATAATATATTGGCATGGATACTTCATAAATTATAGATACGTTGGAGACGTATCAACGTCCATTTTGCATCATGTTTTCTTACTGTTATTTATAATGTTTTTATTCATAATAATGCTTTTTGGAGTAACTCTAATGCCTTTTCTCTCATAATATGCAAGGTATACACAAAGAGGGAGAATTCCAGCAGCTGGAAAAGCCACGTCAGGCTACCTATTCTGCACAACTCCAAACAAGCTGAAACTTCACGGAGAATTATTATGGAATATTTGACGAATATTGGAGCAAATAACTACCAGAGGGGGCCCACCAGGTGGGGACAACCCACCTGGGCGCGCCAGGGAGCCCAGGCACGCCCTGGTGGGTTGTGCTCACCCAGGCCCACCTCCGGTGCCCATCTTCTGGTATATAGATCATTTTGACCTAGAAAAAATAAGGGGAGGGCTTTCGGGATGGAGCGCCGCTGTCTCGAGGCGGAACTTGGGTAGGAGCACTTTTGCGCTCTGGCGGAGCAATTCCGTCGAGGGAACTTCCCTCCCGGAGGGGGAAATCATCGTCATCATCATCACCAACAACTCTCCCATCTTGGGGAGGGAAATCTCCATCAACATCTTCAACAACATCATCTCATCTCAAACCCTAGTTCATCTCTTGTGTTCAATCTTGTTACCGGAACTATGGTGCTTGTGGGTGACTAGTAGTGTTGATTACATCAAGTAGTTGATTACTATATGGTTTATTCGGTGGAAGATTATATGTTCAGATCCATTATGCTATTTAATACCCCTCTGATCTTGAGCATGATTATCATTTGTGAGTAGTTACTTTTGTTCTTGAGGTCACGGGAGAAATCATGTCACAAGTAATCATGTGAACTTGATATGTGTTCGATATTTTGATAGTGTGTATGTTGTGATTCCCTTAGTGGTGTCATGTGAATGTCGACTACATGACACTTCACCATATTTGGGCCTAAGGGAATGCATTGTGGAGTAGCAATTAGATGATGGGTTGCGAGAGTGACAGAAGCTTAAACCCCAGTTTATGCGCTATTCCTCCTATATATAAGGTTATCGTCCTCGGAGATCTCGCCAATGCATGAGAAACCTGCACGCAAAGGGGCCCTCCCACAATTGGCAATGCCCTTGTTCTGTTTCGAGTCCGCTCAACAGCTCAAAACGGCCGCGTCGAGAGTGGCGGGGTAGCCTTCCGCACCTGGCAACGCTCCCGATTCTGACTCGAGTCAAGCTCAACAGTTCAGGCGGCCGTGCTAAGGGCGGCAAGGTGGTTCGCCCGGAAGCAAGCACACCCGATAGGCCAATGGGGATCCGTCCCCAAGACGCCGCCTTGGGTTTACGCGCCGGCAAGCCTACCCAGTAACGTAGGGAGGACATACAGAGGAAAATCGAACAGGAAAATAACATGCATAATACTGAAAGTGCTGCAGAGTTATATTACATCAAATTGTTGCTGCGGTTCTAACTAGAGATAGCGATTGTATTGGTTGTGAACCTGCAGCGGCGATAAAGAACGGGATGCCTAATCCCGGCGCTGGCCCTCCACCCTCTGGATTTCGCCGACCCGGCTGATGATGGGCTTGATGCGCTCCCTGAGCGGCGCGAGGCCATTACCCTCCGGTAAGCTCTCCAGCGCGGCGTTGAAGTCGAGGTCGGGGTACCAGTGCGCCACCTTGGTGAGAACCTTGGTCATGGCACCCTCGCAAAGCCTCCGGGACTCGTCGGCCAGGGAGGCCGCCCGGTTGGCGTGGAGCCGCTCCAGAGCGCCAATGACCTTCTCAAAGAACATGGTCAGGCTGCAATTGGTGCTCACGCTACGCTCCAGGACATACCTCATGTCTGGCATCCCCATGATGGCCAGCTGCGCGGCGGCCTGGTTGGCGACGGTGGCGAGGCGATAAAGCCAACGGTTCTCGCCCGCCACGTGATCCGCGAAGTTGAGGCCCTCGTTCTTCCACAACAGCTTCTCGCCCTCCAGCTCCTTGGCTAGGGTCCCTTCTCGGGTTTTGGCCTCCGACAGCACCTTCTCGAGACCCTCCAGCTTCAACTTGAGGTCGTTGAGGGAGTTGTTGGCCTCGGAGAGCTCCCCAGCCTTACTGACGACCGCGCCCTGCGCCTCTGTCAGGGCACTGTTAAGCGTGTCCTTTTCCTGGGACAGCTTCAGGGCCTGCTCCTTCAGCCCGTCGCGCTCCGCCTCCAACTCCTCCACCTTGCCGGTGTGAACCTGGGCCTGGGCATTGAGTGCCTCTTCGTGTCTCCACTCCAGCTCACTGGTCTGCTGCAAGACAAGCTTCTCCACCTCTGCATCCTTGCCGCGAAGCATGGCGGCAAGCTTCTCCTTGCGTGCGGCGAGGTCCTCCTCCTGGGAGTGCAGCGCGGCCTCGTGCTGGGTGCGGGCGGCTTCGGCGGCCGCGGCCAAGTTCTTCGCCGTCTCTTGAGCCTTCTCGATGTCGGCGAGCTTCATGGTGAGCTCCACGTCGTGGTTGGCTAGCTCGCCCTGAGCAGCCTTGAGCTCCTTGTGGGCCTCGCGAAACCAGTCCTGCGTCTCGGCAACGCGCTTCTGGAGGTCCGCCTCCGCCTTCTCCACCACTGCCGTCCTGGACTTAACCTTGTCCAGGCAGGCGCGGTGGAGTGCCTGGAGCTTTCAGAAGCTGGGGTCCATGGCGTGGAGGAGCCGCTCTTCCTGCGAACCGTCGCTGCCAACGATTGGCTCGTCGACAACCTCAAGCCCGGCAGCGGCAAGCACTTCGTCGTCGAACAACTCTCCCTCAACGGCTGTCCTGGTGCTCGACGCGCCTGGAAGGTGGACGAACAAGTCATCGCTCACCCTCAGGTACTTGCCGGAGCCGGAAGCAGCGGAAGAGGAAGGCTGGTCCTCAGCCACCTCCTCCTCCTCCTCGGCAGCGGCCCCGCCGGCCTCCCCGGCAGGCCCCTTGCCGGCCTCCTCAGCGGCAGCCTTGCCGGCCTCCCCGGTAGGCCCCTCGACGACGTCCTCGGAGGCATCCTTCGTGGCCTCCTCGGCGGCAATCTTCTCGGCGTCCGCCTCGGCGGCCTTGGGAATGTCCTCGATGACGGCGTCCACGTCCTCTGGGTTCACCGAGGAGGAATCTGGACGCCGAAGAAGGGGGTGAGGCAAGGCCAGGACCAAGGGCCGGAAGGAAAAAGAAGCAGGGACGAACGGCGAATGACTTACCTATGCCAGTACCCGGCTGGGGAACGGAAGTCCCCTCCCCGCCAACATTTGGCATCGAGGCAAAGCCGCCGGCGCCCAAGTTCTCCTCCTCCTCCATGTGCGTGGGCTCGGTGCTTGGCGCCCTTGCCAGGGACGCCCCTCGGGACGGCGTGGTCGACGGTGGCAGCGTGTTGGGAGTAGCCCTCTGTGGCTCCTCCTACTGCTGCTCTCCTGCTGCGTACCTGGCAAGGTCAGCACCACAGTACCGTGCCCCTAACACATGTCGACGGGGGAAGAGTGATGAACTTACGCTGGGGGCTATGCCGGGGGCTGCTGTCCGGGCTGCTCAACACCACCAGTGGCGCCCCCGAAGTACCAACTGGGGGCTGGCCACCCGCCGATACCTTGGCCCTCTTCACTCTCTGGGCCAGCGTCTCCATGTCCCTGCAAAGATGAAGACAAGTCAAGACGAGCAACACAGATTGAGGAGACAGAGATAACGAAAAGGAACCAGATACTTACTCATCGCCCGCCTCCTCCTCTGCTGTTTTCCTCTTCCTCCTCGGGCTGAGGGATCCATAATCAAAAGTGAACTCCGTACCAACATCCGCTGGAGGAGGAGAAGGAGGTGGTGTCTGGATACGCGTCGACGAAGAAGGGGCGGCTGTCTTCTTCTTCACCGCGACCTTCGCCGGGATCTTTGCCGCCGCGGCCCTCGTGTGGCGCCCGGTCCCCTCCAAGGTCAGCTGTGGCCGTGCAGCCCTGCCGGGCCGGACCGGCTCGCCAGAACTGGCCCGTCGCAGGACTCGCCCTCTCCCCGCAGCTGGCGTTGGGCCTGCGGGCTCGGCCTCCTCCGACAATGACTTGCCGGTCACATCTTCAACCCGAGGAGCCTCGGTGCCGGTGCTGCTGGCTCCCTCGGCGGCCGCCGCCCACCGAGCGAGCTCCTCCTCCTCCGCGGCCGTCGCCGCCTTGTCCTCCACACCGCCGGCGCTGCCGGCCTCCTAGGCAAGCTGTGCCCCCCTCGCCCTGGTGGCGATGTAGTCCAGCTCCGCCTGGGTGGTGTCCTGGACAAGCGGCCGCTCGGCGTCGGCGTTGACGTACCCCTCGTGCAGGGTGTCGAAGAACTGCTGCACCTCGGCGTCCTCCGGCTCCTTCCAGCTCGAGTCAGGGCCATGCACCTTGTAGTCCGGCATCATGGCAATGATATCGGATCGGCGCGAGTTATTCTACAACGGGACCACCCCCGTCGGCAGCTTGAACAGAGGCCCCTTGAGGACCTTGCCGGCCCTCGCGACCTTGCCGGTCCGCTAGACCTCGCCGTTGCGGCCCACGTCAAGCTGGAAGAGCCGCTGGCAGAAATGGGCGTGCCCCATCGCTGTGAAGTTGTGGTCGAGGCCGGGACGAAGCCGCATGATGTCGGCGGGGTTCGTGAAGAGCCACGCTGGCCTCCCCTTGTTATGCAGCGGAGCAATCCGGCGGCGGATGAAGTCCGCCCCGATCATCTCAAGGGTGAGGCCGGCCTCGGTGAGCCGGAGGATCCTGGTGGTGGCGACCGTGAGCTTCTCGTCATCAGCATCGACGTCGCTCCAATCGCTTCCGCGGACCGGCGGCGCCCGGCGAACTTCGCAGAACGCCGGCGGGTCCTTCTCCTCGATCCAGCACCACCGGCCCCGCCATTCTTCCCACCTCTCCTTCATGGCGCCCTCCGGATACGCCCCCTTGGATGTTGAGACCCAGGCGATGCAACCGGAGATGGCGCCCCCTGGTTGGATCGGAGGGGAGAAGTAATGGCGGAAGAGCGCCGTGTTGGGGTGCACTCCGGCGAAGCCCTCGCAGAGATGCGCGAAAAGGGCCATGCACGCCACCGCGTTCGGAGTAAAATCTAGGAGGCGGAAGCCGAAGGTATGCATGACGTCGCTGAAGAAATCGGAGAAGGGAGGACAGAGCCCGCAAGAAAAATAATCGACAAAGAAGGGGTACCGAATTCTCCAAAGCCTCGGCGCAGTCGGCGGGGATGACGCGCGTGGCTGGATGCCCCAAATTCTCCCCCCCCCCCCCCGTCTTCACTCCCCACATGGGCCTGAAGGAGTCCCGAAGATCGAACACGTCGACTGTCGAGGGGAAGAAGGCGGACTGCGTCTGCTGCACCGCCAGCGCACTCTCCGGCGGCTCCGCGGCTCCGGCGTCCTTGGCCACTCCCTTTCCCTTGGTGGATTTTGGCGCCATGGCGGCTGGGGGAGGAGGGCAGGACAAAGGGCGGCGGAAGCGCAACGGCGGCGAACAGGAACGAAGCTTGAAGAAGAAGAGGAAGGCAAGCGGAGTTTTCCGAGATTGGGGTTGCGCGAAGGGTAAAAGGAACAGTGCACCCACGGTTATCCCTTTTTATGGGGAAGCCGCGAGGCGCGCTGCCCATTTACTGCGATGTGACGCATGCATGTGGAAACCGCCCCACGCATGCTGCCCACGTCACGCATGCCCCTCCACGCCGCGCTGCGCGCGCGGGTCATGGGAAGCGCCGCGCGTGAAAAGTCTTACCGCGGTAAAAACCGCCCCGCCTGCCCGCGCACCGTTTTGGGCCTGGCCCAACAACGTGTCGCGCTTATGTGTGCCCGGGGGCTCCTGTCGGTGTACAAAAAGAGGGGTGCGTTTTTGTACCCCTTTACCTGTGCACGGGCAGTCGGAGCCGCGCCTACGGTCACGCCAAGCAGAACAGGGGAGGTGAGCCAAGGTAAGACCGAAGCCCAAGATAACAAGAGCAATGCCAAGGCCAAGACCACAAAAGAGCAGAGGGACGAAGCAGGTTCCCCCGGCAAGACCCTTGCCGGGGCAACCTCAGCAGCCCCGGCAAGACCCTTGCCGGGGCAGCCTGCCTCACACCAACAGAGTGAGCCATCCTTGAGCCCACGGTCCCCAACGCCATCATCCAAGTGGGGCCAGGGCTCGGGAAGGCACCTCTGTGGTGGCATGCAGATCTTTGTGAAGACATATTCAAGATCAGATGAGGATTAGAAGACGACGATCCTCGGCAAGATCCTTGCCGGGGAAAGCCACCAGACCCCCGGCAAGGCCCTTGCCAGGGACGATAGCGCGCCACGGCAAGACCCTTGCCGGGCCACACGACAAGACCCTTGCCGGGCCACCCGGCAAGGCCCTCACTAAGGACGCCAGTAGGGCCACCGCCAGGCCCACACCAACCAAGCTTCCACCGCCGTTCACATGCAGCTGCCAGCCCAACCAGCTGGGCGGGCACCTGCGTGGCAACATGTAGTTTCCAGGCCAACTCATCGAGCGCCTGCGTGGCGCATGCAGATCTTCGTAAAGGCTCCACCACCGCGCCACCTCAGCTGCCTGCCTGCCTACACGGCACCGCACGCATCGCTGGCCAAGGCGCGTGTCGAAGCAAGGAGGAGAGGCGACGGACGGGACGGGCCTCGCCCCCGTCCCCGATAATGCAAGGGGACACCTAAGCTACGCATTAAATGCGTCTTGTCCTGTAATACGAGAGATAAGCTCAGGGCACTGTACGCCTTTCCACCTCCTGTGTGCCACTGTGGCAGCCCCTTCCGACTATAAAAGGAGGCCCATGGCATACTGGAGAAGGATTAGGCTCTTTCGAACCACGCACTGACCACAGCTAGTTCGACAGCTCAAGAACTCTCTGAAATACACCTATCAAAGCAGGACTAGGGTTTTATGCATCCTTGCGGCCCGAGCCTGGGTAAACGATCCTTGTGCTGTCTACTGGCCATGCTCTTCTCGCAACCCCGCGCCCCGGCAACCGTAGTAGGGATCCTTGTGATCCCATAGGTGTCGTTCCACACCGACATCGACTACATGAAACTTCATCATCTTTGGGCCTAAGGGAATGCATTGTGGAGTACTTATTAGATGATGGGTTGCTAGTGACAAAAGCTTAAACCCTAGTTTATGCGCCGTAAGGGGCTGATTTGGATCCATATGTTAAATGTTATGGTTACATTTTTCTTAATTCTTCTTTCGTAGTTGTGGGTGCTTGCGAGAGGGGTAAATCATAAGTGGGAGGTTTGTTCAAGTAAGAACATCACCCAAGCACCGGTCCACCCACATATCAAATTATCAAAGTAGCAAATGTGAATCAAACAAACATGATGAAAGTGACTAGATGAAATTCCCATGTGTCCTCGAGGACATTTTACTTATTATTAGATATTGTTCCGGCCTGTCCTTTGCAACAAAAAGGATAGGGCTACCCTGCTACACCTTAGTTACTATTGCTACTTGTCACTTGTTACAAATTATCTTGTTATCAAATTACCTCTTATCGACAATTTCAGTGCTTGCAGAAAATACCTTACTGAAAACCGCTTGTCATTTCCTTCTGCTCCTCGTTGGGGTCGACACTCTTACTTACCAAAAGGACTACAATTGATCCCCTATTCTTGTGGGTCATCAACAACACAACAAATGAACCAAACAGTTAGCTGAGCATCACATTGCAGAAAAGAACGTGTACTAGAAGATCAGATTGTTGAACCAAACTATTAACTGAACATCACATTTCAGAAGCTCAGATTGCATATTAACATTACAGAGGGTAATAAACTAGAAGGCACTGGCGATTGCCTCGAGAAAACACCACGAACTGACGTTTAAAGTAGCCAATCGCATGGAAGCGTCCACACGCGAGGAGTTGATGGTGGCCTCGATAGCGAGGTGCTCCTCCAAGATCTGGCGGCCGGCATGCATGGCAGCCATCGGGACCTCATCCGCATGTGCAGCCGCGATTTGCTTCTCCGCTGCCAAATGCTCATTGAGCTCTTGGCTATACTGCGTGGAAAATGTTTATGGGTGGCGTTTATTGGAGAATGGGGCAGTGATTTGGGTGAAGGTGTTGATGACCCACAAGTATATGGGATCAATTTTAGCTCTTTTCGATAAGTAAGAGTGTCGAACCCAACGAGGAGCAGAAGGAAATGACAAGTGGTTTTCAGCAAGGTAATGTCTATAAGTGCTGAAATTGTAAGTAACAGAGTAGTTTGATAGCAAGATAATTTGTAACTAGAAAGTAACGATAATAGTAACAAAAGTGCAGCAAGGTAGCCCAATCCTTTTGAGGCAAAGTACAGGCCAAACTGGTCTATTATAGTAAGCAAAGCGTTCTTGAGGGTACATGGGAATTTCATCTAGTCATTTTCATCATGTTGGTTCGATTCGTGTTCGCTACTTTGATAATTTGATATGTGGGTGGACAGGTGCTTAGGTGTTGTTCTTACTTGAACAAACCTCCTACTTATCATTAAACCTCTAGCAAGCATCCGCAACTACGAGAAAAGTATTAAGAATAAATTCTAACCATAGCATTAAACTTTTGGATCCAGTCGGTCCCTTACGGAATAACGCATAAACTAGGGTTTAAGCTTCTGTCACTCTCGCAACCCATCATTTAATAACTACTCCACAATGCATTCCCTTAGGCCAAAATATGGTGAAGTGTCATGTAGTCGACGTTCACATGACACCACCAAGGGAATCACAACATACATACTATCAAAATATCGAACACATATCGAGTTCACGTGATTACATGCGACATGATTTCTCTCGTGACCTCAAGAAAAAAAGTAACTACTCACAAATGATAATCATGCTCAAGATCAGAGGGGTATTAAATAGCATATTGGATCTGAACATATAATATTCCACCAAATAAACCATATAGTAATCAACTACATGATGTAATCAACACTACTAGTCACCCAGAAGCACCAATTTATAGTTCTGGTACAAAGATTGAACACAAGAGATGAACTAGGGTTTAAGAGGAGATGGTTTTGTTGAAGATGTTGATGGAGATTGCCCTCCCCAAGATGGGACAGTCGTTGGTGATGATGATGACTATGATTTCCCCCTCCGGGAGGGTAGTTCCCTCGGCGGAATCGCTCCACCGGAGGGCAAAAGTGCTCCTGCCCAAGTTCCGCCTCGAGATTGCGGTGCTCCATCCCGAAAGTCTTCCCCTGAATTTTTAGGTCAAAATGAATTATATACCAGAAGTTGGGCACCAGAGGTGGGCCGAGGGGAGCACAACCCACCAGGGCGTGCCTGGGCTCCCTGGCGTGCCCAGGTGGGTTGTGCCCACCTGGTGGGCCCCCTCTGGTACTTATTGGCTCCAATATTCCTCATATATTCCATCAAAAATCTATGTAAAGTTTCAGCTTGTTTGGAGTTGTGCAGAATAGGTGGCCTGACGTAGCTTTTCTAGGTCCAGATTTCCAGCTGCCGGAATTCTCCCTCATTGTGTGTACCTTGCACATTATGAGATAAAAGGCATTAGAATTACTCCAAAAAGCATTATTATGCATAAAAACATCATAAATAACAGTAGGAAAACATGAAGCAAAATCGAAGTATCAACTCCCCCAAGCTTAGACCTCGCTTGTCCTCAAGCGAAAACCGAAATCGAAAAACAGGTCCACATGCTTAGAGAGAGAGGTGTCGATAAAAACAAAATACAGACATAGAGGCATCATGTAGATTATTATAACAGCAACAAATTTAAACATAAAACTTTTATCATAGACTTCTCATGAATAAGTAACAATTCATCACACTATCAAAGTATAGAGCATAAACTCTATTAGAAACCAACAACTATGTTCTCAGTCAACTTTGCAACTACAATTCGTCATCTTTTCAGGAAGGGTCACGTATCGGAGCCTTTAGGCAAGTCCACATACTCAACCATCATATAGTCTTCTATGATTGCTAACACTCACCGTATACACATGAGCAAAACGTTTCAACCGGACACATAGAAAGATAGGGGCTTATAGTTTCGCCTCCCAACGTATTCACCTCAAGGGTGATGTCAACAATAATAACTCATGCTACCCATATTCAACTGGACATATGTGCCTAGATCTTTCCTCACCACATGATGCTTGCCAAAGGAGAAAAATAAAAAGGAATAGAGAGAAAAACTTTGACTCTTGCATAAAAGTAAATACATAAAAGTAAAAGATAGGCCCTTCGCATAGGGAAGCAGAGGTTGCCATGCGCTTATTTGTTTGTATGCTCAACCCCTTAGTGCAAAAAGAACGTCACGTTGTATTGCCCCTTGTGATGGCAACCTTTATTATGCAGTCTGTCGCTTTTATTTTTCACCATCACAAGTTCGTACAACGCTCAATTTTCTCTTACACTAAATGATCTCACACTTTTAGAAGCAATTTTTATTGCCTTATTGCACCGATGACAACTTACTGGAGGGATCTTGCTCAATCCCTAGGTAGGTATGGTTGACTCTTGAAAATAAGATTTGGGTTTAAGGGTTTTTGGATGCACAAGTAGTATCTCTACTTGGTGCGGAATTTTTGGCTAGCAAAGATAGGGGGCAAGCATCACATGTTAAAGGATCTATGACAATATAACTTCTATGTGAATATGAACATAAATCATTATGTTGTCGTCCTTGTCCAACATCAACAATTTTGGCATATATTATTTTGATGGGGGCTCACAATCACAAAAGATTTCCAGGATAGTGTATTTATATGTGAATCTTCTCTTCCCTTATTAATTCTTTCATGAATTGCATCATTGACCAATGCTATATTTGTCAATCTCTAATAAAATTTCCTACTTATACTTTTCTTTATGTGGTGTCATCACCTACCATAAGATTAGCATATGATCTTTATGTGGCCCGACTGTGTTTTTTTCCAGTCCATGCGATTTTAGCTATTTATCGAGAGAGTGCAGTTTTACAGAAAAACCCCTAGTGTTCATGCATCTAATAACTAATTAACCATGCATCATATGTAAATAATTTATATATGTAAAATGCTTAGAATTTGATATAGTTTCACAATGTACAACTTTCATCCATGTTAAAAATGTTTAACTTGATGTTTGTTTAATTTTGCATAAATGCCATGTTAAAATGATTTATTTCATAACTAATTAACCGTAGCTCCGAATTTAATAAACTTTATATGTAAATGGGGTGGAATAATGCATAGTTTAACATGGTGGCATTACTTTGCATGTTTAACAACAATAAAATATGGTTTTAGGAAGAACAGTATCATATCTAAAATATGCATATGAGGATTTTCCAGAATTGTTGTTGTTGTTCCGGCCTCATTTAAACTTGCCTAAATAGTTAGTTTCTTTATGCTTCGCCCCTTGCCATGTTTAATAACATTTAATATTGTTGGGTGCATAAACGAGAGAGAACTAAATAATTGATGTGGTGTTTCGTCAATATGCAAGTCGTTGCATATTGAGCTCCACTTAATTTGTAGTATTGTTTGTGCACTTTGCCATACCATGCCTCATTAAACTGGACATGCATCATACTTGATTGTGCATCATGCCATGTTTATGTGATGGTTGTTTACCATGATGTTTGCTTCTTTCCGATTGCGCTTCTCCTTGATAGTTCCGGTTACGTTGCGATTGTGAGGACTCGTTCGACTACGTCCGTTTGTCTTCTTCATGGACTCGTTCTTCTTCCTTGCGGGATCTCAGGCAAGATGACCATTACCCTTGATATCACTTCTATCTTTGCTTGCTAGTTGTTCGTTCTATCGCTATGTCGCGCTACCTACCACTTGTTTATCATGCCACATATTGCCATGTCAAGCCTCTAACCCACCTTCCTAGCAAACCGTTCTTTGGCTATGTTACCGCTTTTGCTCAGCCCCTCTTATAGCGTTGTTAGTTGCAGGTGAAGTTGAAGATTGCTCCATGTCGGAACATGATTATGTTGGGATACCACAATATCTCTTATTTTAATTAATGCATCTATATACTTGGTAAAGGGTAGAAGGCTCGGTCTTATGCCTGGTGTTTTGTTTCACTCTTGCCGCCCTACTTTCCGTCATACTGGTGTTATATTACTTGATTTTGCGTTCCATACGCGGTTGGGGTTATGGGACCCCTTGACAGTTCGCTTTGAATAAAACTCCTCCAGCAAGGCCCAACATTGGTTTTCCATTTTCCTACCACCTATTCTTTTCCCTTGGGAGCTGCAGCCCCGAGGGTCATCTTTATTTAACCCCCCCCCCCCCCCGGGGGTAAGTGCTCCTCTGAATGTTGGTCCAAACCGGGTAGACTGCGGGGCCCCCTCGGGGAAAGTCGAGGTATTTGGTATATACCTGTAGGCTGACCCATCTAGTGTACCCCGAGAACGAGACCGCGCACCTCCTATCAGGCTAGGTCGGTGCATCGGGAGGTCTTGCTGGACTTGTTTTACCATTGTCGAAATGTCTTGTAACCGGGATTTCGAGTCTGATCGGGTTGTTTCGGGAGAAGGAATATCCTTCGTTGATCGTGAGAGCTTGTGATGGGCTAAGTTGGGACACCCCTGCAGGGTATAAACTTTCGAGAGCTGTGCCCGCGGTTATGTGGCAGATGGGAATTTGTTAATATCCGGTAGGAGAGAACTTGACACTTGACTTAATTAAAATGCATCAACCGCGTGTGTAGCCGTGATGGTCTCTTTTCGGCGGAGTCCGGGAAGTGAACACGATTTTGGATCACTTCTTGATCACTTCTAGCTTCACGACCGTTGCGTAGTTTCTCATCTTACTCTTGTACTCGTATGTTAGCCACCATATTTGCTTAGTGCTTGCCGCAACTCCACCTCATTACCAAATCCTACCCATAAGCTTAAATAGTCTTGATCTCGCGGGTTTTGAGATTGCTGAGTCCTCGTGACTCACAGATACTTCCAAAACAGTTGCAGGTGCCGATGATACCAGTGCGGGTGATGCTACCGAACTCAAGTGGGAGTTCGACGAGGACCTTGGTCGTTACTATGTTTCGTTTCCTGATGATCAGTAGTGGAGCCTAGTTGGGACAATCAGGGATCTAACATTTTGGGTTATCTTCCTTTTCATTTGGATTTGACCGTAGTCGGTCTACGTGTGTACTTTGGATGATGTGTGAATTATTTAAGTATTGTGTGAAGTGGCGATTGTAAGCCAACTCTCTTTATCCCATTCTTGTTCATTACATGGGATTGTGTGAAGATGACCCTTCTTGCGACAAAACCACAATGCAGTTATGCCTCTAAGTCATGCCTCGACACGTGGGAGATATAGCTGCATCGTGGGCATTATAGTGAGGTAGGTGACAGACGCACGGGATTATGGGAAGGCGCACGGTGGCCGATGCTTACGCGCCTTTGATTGGGCGGCGAGGGCGGTCGACGGCCTTGCTCGTTTCCAACTTAATGAGCCAGACCAGAACGGGCTCTTCAGAGGTGTAGAGCTAGTCTTTTAGCCTTCCCCGCTTAGCTATAAAAAGGGGACTCGGGAGGAGGAGGAGGAGCATCTCCTCGCGTCTCCCCTTCGTCTCCATTCTCCATCCACCGCCATGGCGAGAGGGCGTGGCCGCGGCTGTTCATCCGCGGAGGCGACCAGGTCCTCCTCCCGCCAGAGAGCCGCGGCGGTCAAGGCAGAGCCAGCCACCCAAGGCGAAGGCCACGCTCGACGTGGGGGTGCCGGACAGGGCCGCGATCGGTGAGGCGGTCGAGGCAGAGGCGGGCGCGGAAGGGGGACACCCGTGTCATCGCCATCTCCGTCACCATCTCCACCACCGTCTCATCCTGCTTCGTCGAGCGCCACGTCAGGGACACGGCACTTCAGTTCATCCTGCAGCTGCGCGAGCCACCGCGTAGCCGCCGTCGCCTTCCCGAGGCATTCGCGAGGGTGCTGGAGATCGACCAGCCCCCGAGGTTGAGGCTCCACATGAAGGGGTGTTGCAACAGCGACATGTGGGTGAACACAGGGTTCCCCGTCCCCCAGGTGATGCTCCTTCGTGGGGGGTGGAAAACCTTCGCACGAGCCCACTCCCTGATGAAGGGGCGCATTCTCTGCTTCAAGTTGGTGGAGAGCGACCTGCTCTCCATCAAGGTCTTCGGGCGCTCGGGACACAGGCTAGGGTGCTGCGCAGAGAGCTCGACCGACGACGAGAGCTCCTCCTTGAGCGACGGTGACGGGGAGATGACCGACATGGAAGACGACGTGGGGGTAGTTCTTGGCGGCGGCTCCTCGAGCCGGATCCTTGAACTTCTCGGGGCTGCTGCTTCTGGTAGCTGGCGTCGGAGGGCCGGAGAAGACGAAGAAGGCGGGTGGCGAGCCGTCAACTCGGAGTACGATGGCACCGATGCCTTCGTCGCGTATTGCCGGCCCACTGCCTCATCTTTCGGCTTCTTCCCTGGCACCGTCATCACCAGCATTCTCTTGGTGTCTTCTGCTGCTCGTACCTCGCCTAGGCACTCCTTTTGCCCTCATATTTGTCCTAATCTACTTCCCGGGGAGAGGGAGAAGAAAGGGATTACGGGCATCTTATCTTTCTTTTAAATTGTAGGCGCTTGCCAAATCTTAGTTTCTAGATAATGTAATCTCCCGAGCCCATGCTTATGTCCTGTAACCTCTGTTCTTGTATCAGCATGTTAATGAAAAAGTCTAGCATTGCCGGGAACCCGTGCATGCGTACATTCGTGCAGACGCAAAATGCCTCCTTAATGTAGATAAACGAGTCCCCTCGGCAAGCCGCCTTGCTGCCGCCCTTTGCGCCTGCTGGAGAATCTTATCTGCCGGGTTACAGACAAAGGGCCCAGCCCCCCGCCCACCTCCTTAAAGCAAAGGCTACTACGACCGATCCGACCAAAGCAGCGTTCGGGCCGGAAATGGGATCACCCGAGTCTTTAAAGAAGGGTGGCGAGGTTTCCTAATGCACAAGTCATAGGTTACGAACACGAATGGGCAAGAGGTGAACTTTATCTATGTGGTTTGCCGGGGATCGCCGTGCCGGACGGTCTTCTTGACTTCTTGCCGGAGCCGGGTCCCTGGCGGGATCGCACGTCCTTGCCGTGGCTGGAAAGAAGAGAGGGCAACAGCATGGGACCTCGGCGGTCCACTAACATTTATTGGAATCAAAAAGCAGTATAGTATCCTGGACAAACATGCATATACGTATACACATAAACATGGAAATCAACAGGAAACTATACATACTAAGGGATTCCTTTCCCTGACTGTGCACAGGGTCTCGCCTGGCTTTGTACATAGGGTTACATGCCTTGCCGGCAAGGCTATGATACGTCTCCAACGTATCTATAATTTTTGATTGTTCCATGCTATTATATATTCTGTTTTGGATGTTTAATGGGCTTTATTATACACTTTATATCATTTTTGGGACTAACCTATTAACCGGAGGCCCAGCCCAAATTGCTATTTTTTTGCCTATTTCAGTGTTTCGCAGAAAAAGAATATCAAACGGAGTCCAAACGGAATGAAACCTTCGGGAGCGTGATTTTCGGAACAAACGTGATCTAGAGGACTTGGAGTAGACGTCAAGCAACCAACGAGGAGGCCACGAGGCAGGGGGGCGCGCCCTCCACCCTCGTGGGCCCCTCGTGGCTCCACCGACCTACTTCTTCCTCCTATATATACCTACGTACCCCCAAACCATCAGGAGAGGAGCCAAAACCCTATTTCGACCGCCGCAGCCTTCTGTACCTGTGATATCCCATCTTGGGGCCTTTCCGGCGCTCCACCGGAGGGGGCATTGATCACGAAGGGCTTCTACATCAACACCATAGCCTCTCCGATGATGTGTGAGTAGTTTACCTCAGACCTTCGGGTCCATAGTTATTAGCTAGATGGCTTCTTCTCTCTCTTTGGATCTCAATACAAAGTTCTGCTCGATCTTCTTGGAGATCTATTCGATGTAACTCTTTTTGCGGTGTGTTTGTCGAGATCCGATGAATTGTCGGTTTATGATCAAGATTATCTATGAACAATATTTGAATCTTCTCTGAATTCTTTTATGTATGATTGGTTATCTTTGCAAGTCTCTTCGAATTATCAGTTTGGTTTGGCCTACTAGATTGATATTTCTTGCAATGGGAGAAGTTCTTAGCTTTGGGTTCAATCTTGCCGTGCTCGATCCCAGTGACAGTAGGGGAAACGACAGGTATTGTATTGTTGCCATCGAGGATAAAAAGATGGGGTTCATATCATATTGCATGAGTCTATCCCTCTACATCATGTCATCTTGCTTAAAGCGTTACTCCGTTCTTATGAACATAATACTCTAGATGCATGCTGGATAGCGGTCGATGTGTGGAGTATTAATAGTAGTAGATGCAGGCAGGAGTCGGTCTACTTGTCACGGATGTGATGCCTATATACATGATCATACCTAGATATTCTCATAATTATGCTCAATTCTATCAATTGCTCGACAGTAATTTGTTCACCCACCATAATTCTTATGCTATCTTGAGAGAAGCCACTAGTGAAACCTATGTCCCCTGGGTCTATTTTCCATCATATTAATCTCCCGTCAATGAGCTATTTCTGGCGTCGTTTATTTTGCAATCTTTACTTTTTAGTCTTTGTCATAAAAATACCAAACATATTATCTCTATCAGATCTCACTTTTGCAAGTGGTCGTGAAGGGATTGACAACCCCTTTATCGCGTTGGTTGCAAGGTTCTTATTTGTTTGTGTAGGTGCGTGGGACTTGAGCGTGGCCTCCTACTGGATTGATACCTTGGTTCTCAAAAACTGAGGGAAATACTTACGCTACTTTACTGCATCACCCTTTCCTCTTCAAGGGAAAAACCAACACAGTGCTCAAGAGGTAGCAAGAAGGATTTCTAGCGCCGTTGCCGGGGAGTCTACGGACAAGTCAAGACATACCAAGTACCCATCACAAACTCTTATCCCTCGCATTACATTATTTGCCATTTGCCTCTCGTTTTCCTCTCCCCCACTTCACCCTTGCCGTTTTACTCGCCCTCTCTTTCTGTTCGCCTCTTTTTTTCTTGCTTCTTGTTTGCTCGTGTGTTGGATTGCTTGTTTGTCACAATGGCTCAAGACAATACTAAATTGTATGACTTCACCAATACCAACTACAATGATTTTCTTAGCACTCCGATTGCTCCTCTTACCGAAGCTGAATCTTGTGAAATTAATGCTGCTTTGTTGAATCTTGTCATGAAAGATCAATTCGCCGGCCTTCCTAGTGAAGATGCCGTTACCCATCTAAATAGCTTTGTTGATTTGTGCGATATGCAAAAGAAGAAAGATGTGGACAATGATATTGTCAAATTGAAGCTATTTCCCTTTTCGCTTAGAGATCGTGCTAAAACTTGGTTTCTGTCTTTGCCTAAAAATAGTATTGGTTCTTGGAATAAGTGCAAAGATGCTTTTATCTCTAAGTATTTTCCTCCCGCTAAGATTATCTCTCTTAGAAACGATATTATGAACTTTAATCAACTTGATCATGAACATGTTGCACAAGCTTGGGAGAGAATGAAATTAATGATACGTAATTGCCCTACTCATGGTTTGAATTTGTGGATGATTATACAAAAAAATTATGCCGGGTTGAATTTTGCTTCTAGAAATCTTTTAGATTCGGCTGCGGGAGGCACTTTCATGGAAATCACTTTAGGAGAAGCTACAAAACTCCTAGATAATATTATGGTTAATTATTCTCAATGGCACACTGAAAGATCTACTAGTAAAAAGGTTCATGCGATTGAAGAAATTAATGTTCTGAGTGGAAAGATGGATGAACTTATGAAATTGTTTGCTAATAAGAGTGTTGCTTCTGATCCTAATGATATGCCTTTGTCTACTTTGATTGAGAATAATAATGAATCTATGGATGTGAATTTTGTTGGTAGGAACAATTTTGGTAACAACGCGTATAGAGGAAACTTTAATCCTAGGCCGTTCCCCAATAATTCCTCTAATAATTATGGTAATTCCTACAACAATTCTTATGGAAATTTTAATAAGTTGCCCTCTGATTTTTAGACTAGTGTTAAAGAGTTTATGAATTCACAAAGAATTTCAATACTTTGCTTGAAGAAAAATTGCTTAAAGTTGACCAATTGGCTAGGAAGGTGGATAGAATTTCTCTTGATGTTGATTCTTTGAAACTTAGATCTATTCCACCTAAGCATGATATCAATTAGTCTCTCAAGGCCATGATAATTTCCATTGATTAGTGCAAGGAAAGAACCGCTAGGATGCGTGCTAAAAAAGATTGTTTTGTGAAGGCGTGTTCTTCTAGTTTTTATGAGAATAAAGATGAAGATCTAAAAGTTATTGATGTGTCCCCTATTAAATCTTTGTTTTGCAATATGAATCTTGATAATGATGGGACTGGAGATGAGTCAACTTTAGTTAGAAGGCGTCCCAAAAATTCGGAGTTTTTAGATCTTGATGCAAAAATTGTTAAAAGTGGGATTGAAGAGGTTAAAACTTTACATAGCAATGAACCCACTATTTTGGATTTCAAGGAATTTAATTATGATAATTTATCTTTGATAGATTGTATTTCCTTGTTGCAATCCGTGCTAAATTCTCCTCATGCTTATAGTCAAAATAAAGCCTTTACTAAACATATCGTTGATGCTTTGATGCAATCTTATGAAGAAAAGCTTGAATTGGAAGTTTCTATGCCAAGAAAACTTTATGATGAGTGGGAACCTACTATTAAAATTAAAATTAAGGATCATGAATGCTATGCTTTGTGTGATTTGGGTGCTAGTGTTTCCACGATCCCAAAAACTTTGTGTGATTTGCTAGGTTTCCGTGAATTTGATGATTGTTCTTTAAATTTGCATCTTGCGGATTCCACTATCAAGAAACCTATGGGAAGAATTGATGATGTTCTTATTGTAGCAAATAGGAATTATGTGCCCGTTGATTTTATTGTTCTTGATATAGATTGCAATCCTTCATGTCCTATTATTCTTGGCAGACCTTTCCTTAGAACGATTGGTGCAATTATTGATATGAAGGAAGGGAATATTAGATTCCAATTTCCGTTAAGGAAAGGCATGGAAAACTTCCCTTGAAAGAAGATTAAATTACCTTATGAATCTATTATGAGAGCCACTTATGGATTGCCAGCCAATGATGGCAATACCTAGATCTATCCTCGCTTTTATGCCTAGCTAGGGGCGTTAAACGATAGCGCTTGTTGGGAGGCAATCCAATTTTATTTTATTTTCTTGCTTTTTGGTTCTGTTTAGTAATAAATAATCCATCTAGCTTCTGGTTAGATTTGGTTTTGTGTTTTAATTAGTGTTTGTGCCAAGTTAAACCTATAGGATCTTCTTGGATGATAGTTATTTGATCTTGCTGAAAATTCCAGACACTTTTTGTTCACGAAAACAATTGTTAAAGATCACCAGAAAGTGATAAAATAATTATTCCAATTGCAGTAGATCAATAAACAAATTATCTAGGTCTTCCTATTTTGGTAGAATTTTGGAGTTCCAGAAGTTTGTGTTAGTTACAGATTACTACAGACTGTTCTGTTTTTGACAGATTCTGTTTTTCATGTGTTGTTTGCTTGTTTTGATGAATCTATGGCTAGTAAAAGAGTTTATAAACCATAGAGAAGTTGTAATACAGTAGGTTTAACACCAATATAAATAAATAATGAGTTCATTACAGTACCTTGAAGTGGTGTTTTGCTTTCTTTCGCTAACGGAGCTCACAAGATTTTCTGTTAAGTTTTGTGTTGTGAAGTTTTCAAGTTTTGGGTAAAGATTTGATGGATTATGGAACAAGTATTGGCAAGAGCCTAAGCTTGGGGATGCCCAAGGCACCCCAAGGTAAAATTCAAGGACAACCAAAAGCCTAAGCTTGGGGATGCCCCAGATGGCATCCCCTCTTTTGTCTTCGTCTATCGGTAACTTTACTTGGAGCTATATTTTTATTCACCACATGATATGTGTTTTGCTTGGAGCGTCTTGTATGATTTGAGTATTTGCTTTTTAGTTTACCACAATCATCCTTCCTGTACACACCTTTTGAGAGAGACACACATGATTCAGAATTTATTAGAATACTCTATGTGCTTCACTTATATCTTTTGAGCTATATAGTTTTTGCTCTAGTGCTTCACTTATATCTTTTAGAGCACGGTGGTGGTTTTATTTTATAGAAATTATTGATCTCTCATGCTTAACTTATATTATTTTGAGAGTCCTTTAGAACAGCATGGTAATTTGCTTTGGCTATAAAATTAGTCCTAATATGATAGGCATCCAAGATGGATATAATAAAAACTTCCATATAAGTGCATTGAACACTAGGAGAAGTTTGATACTTGATGATTGTTTTGAGATATGGAGATAGTGATATTAAAGTTGTGCTAGTTGAGTAATTGTGAAATTGAGAAATACTTGTGTTGAAGTTTGCAAGTCCCGTAGCATGCACGTATGGTAAACGTTGTGTAACAAATTTGAAACATGAGGTGTTCTTTGATTGTCATCCTTATGAGTGGCGGTCGGGGATGAGCGATAATCTTTTCCTACCAATCTATCCCCCTAGGAGCATGCGCGTAGTGCTTGGTTTTTGATGATTTGTAGATTTTTTCAATAAGTATGTGAGTTCTTTATGACTAATGTTGAGTCCATGGATTATGCGCACTCTCAACCTTCCACCATTTCTAGCCTCATCGGTACCGTGCATTGCCCTTTCTCACCTTGAGAGTTGGTGCAAACTTCGCCGGTGCATCCAAACCCTGTGATACGATACGCTCTATCACACATAAACCTCCTTATATCTTCCTCAAAATAGCCACCATACCTACCTATTATGGCATTTCCATAGCCATTCCGAGATATATTGCCATGCAACTTTCCACCGTTTCGTTTATTATGACACACTTCATCATTGTCATATTGCCTTGCATGATCATGTAGTTGACATCGTATTTGTGGCAAAGCCACCATGCATATTATTTCATACATGTCACCCTTGATTCATTGCCCATCCCGGTACACCGCCGGAGGCATTCATATAGAGTCATATTTTGTTCTAGTACCGAGTTGTAATCATTGAGTTGTAAATAAATAGAAGTGTGATGATCATCATTAATAGAGCATTGTCCCAAAAAAAGAAGAGAAAGGCCAAATAAAAAAAGGAAGGCCCAAAAAAACAAGAAATAAAGAAGGACAATGCTACTATCCTTTTTCAACACTTGTGCTTCAAAGTAGCACCATGATCTTTATGATAGAGAGTCTCCTGTTTTGTCACTTTCATATACTAGTGGGAATTTTTCATTATAGAACTTGGCTTGTATATTCCAACAATGGGCTTCCTCAAATGCCCTAGGTCTTCGTGAGCAAGCAAGTTGGATGCACACCCACTTAGTTTCTTCTGTTGAGTTTTCATACATTTATAGCTCTAGTGCATCCGTTGCATGGCAATCCCTACTCCTTGCATTGACATCAATCGATGGGCATCTCCCTAGCCCGTTGATTAGCCGCGTCAATGTGAGACTTTCTCCTTTTTTGTCTTCTCCACACAACCCCCATCATTATATTCTATTCCACCCATAGTGCTATATCCATGGCTCACGCTCATGTATTGCGTGAAAGTTTGAGATTACTAAAGTATGAAACAATTGCTTGGCTTGTCACCGGGGTTGCGCAAGATGAGAGCATCTTGTGTGACGAAAATGAAGCATGGCCAAACTATATGATTTTGTAGGGATGGGCTTTCTTTGGCTATGTTGTTTTGAGAAGACATAATTGCTTGATTAGTATGCTTGAAGTATTATTATTTTTATGTCAATATTAAACTTTTATCTTGAATCTTTCGGATCTGAACATTCATGCCACAATAAAGAAAATTATATTGAGAAATATGCTAGGTAGCATTCCACATCAAAAATTCTATTTTTATCATTTACCTACTCGAGGACGAGCAGGAATTAAGCTTGGGGATGCTTGATACGTCTCCAGCGTATCTATAATTTTTGATTGTTCCATGCTATTATATTCTGTTTTGGATGTTTAATGGGCTTTATTATACACTTTTATATCATTTTTGGGACTAACCTATTAACCGGAGGCCTAGCCCAAATTGCTGTTTTTTTGCCTATTTCAGTGTTTCGCAGAAAAAGATATCAAACGGAGTCCAAACGAAATGAAACCTTCGGGAACGTGATTTTCGGAACAAACATGATCCAGAGGACATGGAGTAGACGTCAAGCAACCAACAAGGAGGCCACGAGGCAGGGGGCACGCCTACCCCCCTTGGCGCGCCCTCCATCCTCGTGGGCCCCTCCTAGCTCCACCGACCTACTTCTTCCTCCTATATATACCTAGCTTTGGGTTTGGTTTGGCCTACTAGATTGATCTTTCTTACAATGGGAGAAGTGCTTAGCTTTGGGTTCAATCTTGCGGTGCTCGATCCCAGTGACAGTAGGGGAAACGACACGTATTGTATTGTTGCCATCGAGGATAAAAAGATGGGGTTTATATCATATTGCATGAGTTTATCCCTCTACATCATGTCATCTTGCTTAAAGCGTTACTCCGTTCTTATGAACATAATACTCTAGATGCATGCTGGATAGCGGTCGATGTGTGGAGTATTAATAGTAGTAGATGCAGGCAGGAGTCGGTCTACTTGTCACGGACATGATGCCTATATACATGATCATACCTAGATATTCTCATAATTATGCTCAATTCTATCAATTGCTCGACAGTAATTTGTTCACCCACCGTAATTCTTATGCTATCTTGAGAGAAGCCACTAGTGAAACCTATGGCCCCCGGGTCAATTTTCCATCATATTAATCTCCCGTCAACGAGCTATTTCTGGCGCGGTTTATTTTGCAATCTTTACTTTTTAGTCTTTATCATAAAAATACCAAAAATATTATCTTATTATCTCTATCAGATCTCACTTTTGCAAGTGGCTGTGAAGGGATTGACAACCCCTTTATCGCGTTGGTTGCAAGGTTCTTATTTGTTTGTGTAGGTGCGTGGGACTTGAGCGTGGCCTCCTACTGGATTGATACCTTGGTTCTCAAAAACTGAGGGAAATACTTACACTACTTTACTGCATCACCCTTTCCTCTTCAAGGGAAAAACCAACGCAGTGCTCAAGAGGTGGCAGGCTAGTACAAAATGGGGGTTGCCGGGGCTCCCGGCAACCACGCCTTAGGGGTAAAACTTGCGAAGATGTTCGATATTCCAAGGGTTTCTCATTGGAATGCCATCTTCGGTCTCCAGGCAAACTGTGCCGGGCCTGGTGACTCGTATTACCCGATAAGGGCCCTCCCACTCTGGCGTCAACTTGTTTGAGTTCTTAGCGGATTGAATCCGCTGAAGAACAAGGTTGCCTTCCTCAAGGCTTCAGACGTGAACCTTGCAGCTATGATAGCGGTGCAAGGCCTGCTGGTAGCGAGCGGCTTGCACAACAACCCGAAGATGATCTTCCTCAAGGAGCGTCGCATCCTCTTGACGCAGCTGCTCTTGCTCAAGCTCATCATAAGCGAGCACTCGAGGTGACCCGTATATGAGTTCCGTGGGGAGAACTGCCTCTGCCCCGTAAACCAGGAAAATGGTGTGTAGCCAGTAGCTCGATTCAGGGTCGTTCTGATCAACCAAAGAACTGTTGGCAACTCATCAACCCAGCGCCTTCGGCACTTGTACAACTTGTCAAAAGTCCTAGTCTTGAGGCCTCGCAGCACTTCTGCATTCACCCTTTCGGCCTGGCCGTTACTTCTGGGATGGGAAACAAAAGCAAAACATACCTTGCTGCCGAGGTCTTGAATGTACTGCGTGAAGGTGCGGCTCGTGAACTGCGTGCCATTGTCGGTGATGACTCTGTTGGGCACACAAAAACGACAGACTAGCCCCTTGAAGAACTTGACGGCTGACTGTGCTGTCACCTTTCTCGCTAGTTCCACTTCCGGCCACTTTCTAAACTTGTCGATCGCGACGTACAAGTACTCAAAGCCCCCGACAGCACGGGGAAAGGGGCCCAGTATGTCGAGCCCCCAGACCGAAAATGGCCAGGAAAGACGGATTGTCTGAAGAGCTTGGGTTGGTTGATGAAGCTTCTTTGAATGGAACTGGCACGCTTCACACTTGGTTACTAGGGCAGCTGCATCCTGGAGGGCGGTGGGCCAGAAGAAGCCCTGCCGGAACGCTTTGCCAACAAGGGCCCTCGACCCTATGTGGGAACCACACATGCATCCATGTATCTCTGCCAACAACCTCAGTCCGTCTTCCCGAGGAATGCACTTCAACTTCACGCCGTTCGATCTCCTTCTGTACAGGGCATCATCCACAAACTGGTACATGCTGGACCGATGGGCTACTTTCTCTGCTTCTTCCTGCTCCTCGGGGAGCTCTCCTGTTTGGAGGAAACGGACGGTGGACTGCGCCCATGCCGGAGCCTGGGGCTCGATGGCAAGGACTAAAGGCATATCTTCGGCCGTAAGGGCAACTGCCTCTATGGCTAGGGCTTGAGGCCCTGTTGGGGGTTGTTGCTCTCCGGCAGGCTTGGGACACCCGGCAACGTCCATGCCGGTGATACGTCCATTTTGCATCATGCTTTTATATCGATATTTATTGCATTATGGGCTGTTATTACACATTATGTCACAATACTTATGCATATTCTCTCTTATTTTACAAGGTTTACATAAGGAGGGCGAATGCCGACAGCTGGAATTCTGGGCTGGAAAAGGAGCAAATATTAGAGACCTATTCTGCACAACTCCAAAAGTCCTGAAACTCCATGAAAGTTATTTTTGGAAATAATAAAAAATATTGAGCGGAAGAAGTACGTCAGGGGGCCCCACCTGGCCACGAGGGTGGGGGCGCGCCCTACCCCCCAGGGCGCGCCCCCTGCCTCGTGGGCCCCTGTTGGCCCTCCGGTGGCCATCTTCTGCTATATGAGGTCTTTCGTCCGAAGAAAAATCATAAGAACCCTTCGGGACGAGACTCCGCCGCCACGAGGTGGAACCTTGGCGGAACCAATCTAGGGCTCCGGCAAAGCTGTTCTGTCGGGGACACTTCCCTTCGGGAGGGGGAAATCATCGCCATCGTCATCACCAACGCGCCTCTCATCGGGAGAGGGAAATCTCCAACAACATCTTCATCAGCACCATCTCCTCTCAAAACCCTAGTTCATCTCTTGTATCCAATTCTTGTCTCTATGTCCGGGATTGGTACTTGTAGATTGCTAGTAGTGTTGATTACTCCTTGTAGTTGATGCTAGTTGGTTTATTTGGTGGAAGATCATATGTTCAGATCCTTTATGCATATTAATACCCCTCTGATTATGAACATGAATATGCTTTGTGAGTAGTTATGTTTGTTCCTGAGGACATGGGAGAAGTCTTGCTATTAGTATTCATGTGAATTTGGCATTCGTTCGATATTTTGATGAGATGTATGTTGTCTATCCTCTAGTGGTGTTATGTGAACGTCGATTACATAACACTTCACCATTATTTGGGACTAGAGGAAGGAATTGGGAAGTAATAAGTAGATGATGGGTTGCTAGAGTGACAGAAGCATAAACCCTAGTTTATGCGTTGCTTCGTAAGGGGCTGATTTGGATCCATATGTTTCATGCTATGGTTAGGTTTACCTTAATAATTTTGTTGTAGTTGCGGATGCTTGCAATAGAGGTTAATCATAAGTGGGATGCTTGTTCAAGTAAGGACAGAACCCAAGCACCAGTCCACCTACATATCAAAGTATCAAAGTACCGAACGCGAATCATATGAACGTGATGAAAACTAGCTTGACGATAATTCCCATGTGTCCTCGGGAGCGCTTTTCTCTATATAAGAGTTTGTCCAGGCTTATCCTTTGCTACAAAAAGGATTGGGCCACCTTGCTGCACTTTAATTACTTTTGTTACTTGTTGCTCGTTACAAATTATCCTACCACAAAACTATCAGTTACCTCTAATTTTAGTACTTGCAGAGAATACCTTGCTGAAAACCGCTTATCATTTCCTTCTGCTCCTCGTTGGGTTCGACACTCTTACTTATCGAAAGGACTACGATAGATCCCCTATACTTGTGGGTCATCAAGATTCTTTTTTGGCGCCGTTGCCGGGGAGTGAAGCGCCTCTGGTAGGTGGAATTTGGTAAGGAAAAATTTATATAGTGTGCTGAAATTTACTGTCACTTGTTACTATGGAAAGTAATCCTCTGAGGGGCTTGTTCGGGGTATCTTTACCCCGACCAGTAGAGCAAAGAGTTGCTCCTCAACCTACTGAACCTACTGAAAATGAAAATGAAAATGAAGATATTCACTTTGAGATTCCTTCGGGTATGTTAGAAAAACTGCTAGCTAATCCTTTTACAGGAGATGGAACAAAGCATCCTGATGAGCACCTAATATATGTGGATGAAGTTTGTGGATTATTTAAGCTTGCAGGTATACCCGGTGATGTTATTAAGAGGAAGGTCTTCCCTTTATCTTTGAAGGGAGATGCATCGACATGGTATAGGCTATGTGATGATACGAGATCATGGAACTACAAACGATTGAAATTGGAATTTCATCAGAAATTTTATCCTATGCATCTTGTTCATCGTGATCGCAATTATATATATAATTTTTGGCCTTGCGAAGGAGAAAGCATCACTCAAGCTTGGGGGAGGCTTAAATCAATGTTATATTCATGCCCCAATCATGAGCTTCCAAGAGAAATAATTATTCAAAGTTTTTATGCTCGACTTTCTGAAAACTATTGCACCATGCTCGATACTTCTTGTGCTGGCTCTTTTATGATGAAGACTATTGAATTCAAATGGGATTTATTGGATAGAATTAAACGCAACTCTGAAGACTGGGATCTCGACGAAGGTAAGGAGTCAGGTATGGCACCTAAGTTTGATTGTGTTAAATCTTTTATGGATATCGATGTTTTCCGTAAATTTAGCACTAAATATGGACTTGACTCTGAGACAGTAGCTTCTTTCTGTGAATCTTTTGCTGCTTATGTTGATCTCCCTAAGGAGAAGTGGTTTAAATATCATCCTCCCATAGAAGTAAAAGTAGCTGCACCTATTAAAGTTGAAGAAAAGACTATCACTTATAATGATCCTATTGTTCCCACTTCTTATGTTGAGAGACCACCTTTTCCAATTAGGATAAAGGATCATGCTAAAGCTTCAACTGTGGTTCGTAAAAGCAATATTAGAACTTATACAGCTCCTGAGCAAGTTAAAGTTGAACCTAATATTGCTATTGTTAAAGATCTCTTGGCTGATAATATTAATGGGCATGTTATTTATTTCTGCGGTGAAACAGCTAGAATTGCCAAACCTTGTGCTAAAGATAAACATAGACCTGTGGTAGGCATGCCTATTATTTCTGTTAAAATAGGAGATCATTGTTATCATGGCTTGTGTGATATGGGTTCTAGTGTTAGTGCAATACCTTATGAATTATTCAAAGAAATTATGCATGATATTGCACCTGCTGAGATAGAAGATATTGATGTCACAGTTAAACTTGCCAATAGAGATACTATTTCACCAATGGGAATTGTAAGAGATGTTGAAGTCTTGTGTGGGAAAACTAAATATCCTGCTGATTTTCTTGTTCTTGGTTCCGCACAAGATAGCTTTTGTCCCATTATTTTTGGTAGACCCTTCTTGAACACAGCTAATGCTAGGATAGACTGCGAAAAGGATGTTGTTACTATAGGCTTGGGTGATATGTCTCATGAGTTTAATTTCTCTAAATTTAGTAGACAACACCGTGAAGAAGAATTGCCTAGTAAGGATGAAATTATTGGTCTTGCTTCTATTGCCGTACCTCCTAGTGATCCTTTAGAACAATATTTGCTAGACCATGAAAATGATATGCTTATGAACGAAAGAAGGGAAATAGATGAAGTATTCTTTAAACAGGAACATATCCTGAAACACAATTTTCCTGTTGAAATCCTAGGGGATCCTCCTCCACCCAAGGGTGATCCCGTGTTTGAGCTTAAACCGTTGCCTGATACTCTTAAATATGCTTATCTAGATGAGAAAAAGATATATCTGTTATTATTAGTGCTAACCTTTCAGAGCATGAAGAAGAAAGATTATTGAAAACTCTGAGGAAGCACCGTGCTGCTATTGGATATACTCTTGATGATCTTAAGGGCATTAGTCCCACTCTATGTCAACATAAAATAAATTTGGAGGACGATGCCAAACCAGTTCGTGATCATCAACAACGGCTGAATCCTAAAATGAAAGAAGTGGTAAGAAAGGAAATACTAAAACTCCTTGAGGCAGGTATAATTTATCCCGTTGCTGATAGTCAGTGGGTAAGTCATGTCCATTGTGTCCCTAAGAAGGGAGGTATTACCGTCATTCCTAATGATAAAGATGAGTTGATTCCGCAAAGAATTATTACAGGTTATAGGATGGTAATTGATTTCCGCAAATTAAATAAAGCTACTAAAAAGGATCATTACCCCCTTACCTTTTATCGATCAAATGCTAGAAAGATTATCCAAACATACACATTTTTGCTTTCTAGATGGTTATTCTGGTTTCTCTCAAATACCTGTGTCAGCCAATGATCAATCAAAGACTACTTTTACTTACCCTTTTGGTACTTTTGCTTATAGACGTATGCCTTTTGGTTTATGTAATGCACCTACTACCTTTCAAAGATGCATGATGGCTATATTCTCTGACTTGTGTGAAAAGATTTGTGAGGTTTTCATGGACGACTTCTCCGTTTATGGATCCTCTTTTGATGATTGCTAGAGCAACCTTGATTGAGTTTTGCAGAGATGTGAAGAAACTAATCTTGTCTTGAATTGGGAAAAGTGCAACTTTGTGGTTAATGAAGGTATTGTCTTGGGGCATAAAGTTTCTGAAAGAGGTATTGAAGTTGATAAAGCCAAGGTTGATGCTATTGAAAAGATGCCATGTCCCAAGGACATCAAAGGTATAAGAAGTTTCCTTGGTCATGCCGGTTTTTATAGGAGGTTCATTAAGGACTTCTCAAAAATCTCTTGGCCTCTGACTAATTTATTACAAAAAGATATACCATTTGTCTTTGATGATGACTGTGTGGAAGCATTTGAAATACTTAAGAAAGCATTGATCTCTGCACCTATCGTTCAGCCACCTGATTGGAATTTACCTTTTGAAATTATGTGTGATGCTAGTGATTATGTTGTAGGTGCTGTTCTAGGGCAAAGAGTTGATAAGAAATTAAATGTTATCCAATATGCTACCAAAACTCTAGACAATGCTCAAAGAAATTATGCCACTACTGAAAAAGAATTCTTAGCAGTTGTATTTGCATGTGATAAGTTCAGACGTTATATTGTTGATTCTAAAGTAACTATTCACACTGATAATGCTGCTATTAAATATCTTACGGAAAAGAAAGATGCTAAACCTAGACTTATTAGATGGGTTCTCTTGCTACAAGAATTTGATTTGCATATTATTGATAGAAAGGGAGCTGAGAACCCCGTTGCAGACACTTTGTCTAGGTTAGAAAATGTTCTTGATGACCCACTACCTATTGATGATAGCTTTCCTGATGAGCAATTAAATGTCATAAATACTTCTCGTACTGCTCCATGGTATGCTGATTATGCTAATTACATCGTTGCTAAATTTATACCACCTAGTTTCACATACCAGCAAAAGAAAAAGTTTTTCTATGATTTGAGACATTACTTTTGGGATGACCCACATCTTTATAAAGAAGGAGTAGACGGTATTATTAGACGTTGTGTACCTGAGCATGAACAGGAACAGATCCTACGCAAGTGTCACTCGGAGGCTTATGGAGGACACCACACTGGAGATAGAACTGCACATAAGGTATTGCAATCTGGTTTTTATTGGCCTACTCTCTTCAAGGATGCCCGTAAGTTTGTCTTGTCTTGTGATGAATGTCAAAGAATTGGTAATATTAGTAGACGTCAAGAAATGCCTATGAATTATTCACTTGTTATTGAACCATTTGATGTTTGGGGCTTCGATTATATGGGACCTTTTCCTGCCTCTAATGGATATACACATATCTTAGTTGTTGTTGATTATGTTACTAAGTGGGTAGAAGCTATTCCAACTAGTAGTGCTGATCATAACACCTCTATTAAAATTCTTAAAGAAGTTATTTTTCCGAGGTTTGGAGTCCCTAGATATTTAATGACTGATGGTGGTTCACATTTTATTCATGGTGCTTTCCGTAAAATGCTGTCTAAGTATGATGTTAATCATAGAATTGCATCTCCTTATCACCCGCAGTCTAGTGGTCAAGTAGAATTGAGTAATAGAGAGCTCAAATTAATTTTGCAAAAGACTGTTAATAGATCTAGAAAGAATTGGTCCAAGAAACTTGATGATGCATTATGGGCATATAGAACTGCATATAAAATCCTATGGGTATGTCTCCGTATAAAATGGTTTATGGAAAAGCATGTCACTTACCTCTTGAATTAGAACATAAGGCTTATTGGGATATTAAAGAGCTTAATTATGATTTCAAACTTGCTGGTGAGAAGAGGTTATTTGATATTAGCTCGGTTGATGAATGGAGAACCCAAGCCTATGAAAATGCCAAGTTGTTTAAAGAAAAGGTTAAAAGATGGCATGACAAAAGGATACAAAAGCGTGAGTTTAATGTAGGTGATTATGTATTGTTATACAACTCTCATTTAAGATTTTTTGCAGGAAAACTTCTCTCTAAATGGGAAGGTCCCTACATTATCGAGGAGGTCTATCGTTCCGGTGCCATAAAAATCAACAACTTCGAAGGCACAAATATGAAGGTGGTAAACGGTCAAAGAATCAAACATTATATCTCAGGTAATCCTATAAATGTTGAAACCAATGTTATTGAAACCGTAACCCCGGAGGAATACATAAGGGACACTTTTCGGAACGTTTCAGACTCCAAAAAGGAATAGGTATGTGGTACGGTAAGTAAACCGACTCCAAAACAGTTTTTATGGCAATATTTCTCCGTTTTGGAATATTTAGAAAAATAGAAAAATAAGAAGCAGTCCGGGAAGGACACGAGGGTGGAGGGCGCGCCCTACCCTACTGGGCGCGCCCCCTACCTCGTGGGCACCTCGTGTGCTCTCCGGACTCCGTTTTATTGCACGATACGTATTTTGGTCTGTAAAAATTCATTATATAATCTCCCGAAGGTTTGACTCTCGTATCACGCAATTGTCCTCTGTTATTGTTTCGAGCTGTTTTTTGTCAGGGTTGTCAAGGCCAGGCATCATGTCGTCCCCCTCCTCCAACAATGGTGGCAACGATGGTTGGCTAATGAAGATAGAGCTGAAGAGGGAGTAACCCGTGGAGATCAACAAGGATGAAGGGATCAAGAAGGCTGGGAAGGACCAAGTTCTGGCTGCGGGAGACACCCTTCAACCTGATCACAATCTTCTTACCCCAACTGAGATCGAAGCTTTCAAGATGATTGAGTTAGCTCGTATACAAAACAAGTATCTCACCTGTGAAAATATTTTGTTGAAGGAGCATATTGTCGCACTCAAGGGCATTATCCGCAAGTTGGAGGATCTCTCATGCTCGATGTGCGATTACCCATCATCAACAACTCCACCTTCTTCACCAACAACGGAGACATAATCATATGGGTATGGGCACTCTCCTTGGCTACTGCCAAGCTTGGGGGAGATGCCCCGGTATCGTATCACAACCACATCTCCTATCTTTACCGTTTTTATTAGTTCGATCCTATTAGTAGTATCTTGATCTAGTAGAATAAAGTTTTGGTATGGTCTAGTTTTGAGTTTTGCTTTATGATCTCTCTATGTAATCGAGTCCGTGAGCTATATATAATAAAGATTAGTGTTGAGTCAAGGGCTTGATTATTTTGCCATGATCTTGAGTGAATAAAAGAAAAGAAAAAAGAAAAAAGGAATAAAAATATCATATTGATCTTACTGAGAGTAATGACTTCACATAGAAAGAGTATGATGATTAAAAATTGTTGAGAGTTGACAAACATAGCTTTGGTCATCGTTGCAATTAATAGGAAGTAATAAATAAAGAGAGGTTTCACATATAAATATACTATCTTGGACCTCTTTTATGACTGGGAGCACTCATTAAAATATGACATGCTAAAGAGTTGATGTTGGACAAGGAAGACAACGCAATGATTTATGTTTTCTTATATCTGACATAAAGTATATTGTCATGGATCTTCCAACATGTTGAGCTTGCCTTTCCCCCTCATCCTAGCCAAATTCTTTGCACCAAGTAGAGATACTACTTGTGCTTCCCAAAACCCTTAAACCAGTTTTGCCATGAGAGTCCACCATATCTACCTATGGATTGAGTAAGATCCTTCAAGTTAGTTGTCATCGGTGCAAGCAATAAAAATTGCTCTCTAAATATGTATGATTTATTGGTGTGGAGGAAATAAGCTTTATACAATTTTGTGATGTGGAAGAAATAAAAGCGACGGACTGCATAATAAAGGTTCATATCACAAGTGGCAATATAAAGTGATGTTCTTTCGCATTAAGATTTTGTGCATCCAACCCTGAAAGCGCATGGCAACCTCTGCTTCCCTCTGCGAAGGGCCTATCTTTTACTATTATCTTCTACCTTATGCAAGAGTCATGGTGATCTTCACCTTTCCTTTTTATATTTTATCCTTTGGCAAGCACAGGATGTTGGAAAGATCCTGATATATATATATATATATATATATATATATATATATATATATATATATATATATATCTAATTAGATGTAGGGGAGCATGAGTTATTATTGTTGACATTACCCTTGAGGTAAAAGGTTGGGAGGCGAAACTATAAGCCCCTATCTTTCTCTGTGTCCGATTAAAAATCTGTAACCACAAGTATTGCGTGAGTGTTAGCAATTATGAAAGACTAAATGATAGTTGAGTATGTGGACTTGCTAGAAAGCTCTGACATAGGCTCTTTCTGATGTTATGATAAATTGCAATTGCTTCAATGACTGAGATTATAGTTTGTTAGTTCTCAATAAAGATTCTGATTCATACTTTACATTGTGAATAGATTATTACTTGAGCATAAGAAATCATATGACAATATCCATATATGTTGCTGTTATGAGAATAATCATGATGCCCTCATGTCCGTATTTTATTTTATCGACACCTCTACCTCTAAACATGTGGACATATTTATCGTTATCGGCTTCCGCTTGAGGACAAGCGAGGTCTAAGCTTGGGGGAGTTGATATGTCCATTTTGCATGATGCTTTTATATCGATATTTATTGCATTATGGGCTGTTATTACACATTATGTCACAATACTTATGCCTATTCTCTCTTATTTTACAAGGTTTACATAAGGAGGGAGAATGCCGATAGCTGGAATTCTGGGCTGGAAAAGGAGCAAATATTAGAGACCTATTCTGCACAACTCCAAAAGTCCTGAAACTCCACGAAAGTTATTTTTGGAAATAATAAAAAATATTGAGCGGAAGAAGTACGTCAGGGGGGCCCCACCTGGCCACGAGGGTGGGGGGGCGCGCCCTACCCCCAGGGCGCGCCCCTGCCTCGTGGGCCCCCTGTTGGCCCTCGGGTGGCCATCTTCTGCTATATGAGGTCTTTCGTCTGAAGAAAAATCATAAGCAACCTTTCAGGACGAGATTCCGCCGCCACGAGGCGGAACCAATCTAGGGCTCCGGCAGAGCTGTTCTGCCGGGGACACTTCTCTCCGGGAGGGGGAAATCATCGCCATCGTCATCACTAACGCTCCTCTCATCGGGAGAGGGAAATCTCCATCAACATCTTCATCAGCACCATCTCCTCTGAAAACCCTAGTTCATCTCTTGTATCCTATTCTTGTCTCTAAGTCCAGGATTGGTACTTGTAGGTTGCTAGTAGTGTTGATTACTCCTTGTAGTTGATGCTAGTTGGTTTATTTGGTGGAAGATCATATGTTCAGATCCTTTATGCATATTAATACCCCTCTGATTATGAACATGAATATGCTTTGTGAGTAGTTACGTTTGTTCCTGAGGACATGGGAGAAGTCCTGCTATTAGTAGTCATGTGAATTTGGTATTCGTTTGATATTTTGATGAGATGTATGTTGTCTATCCTCTAGTGGTGTTATGTGAACGTCGACTACATAACACTTCACCATTATTTGGGCCTAGAGGAAGGCATTGGGAAGTAATAAGTAGATGATGGGTTGCTAGAGTGACAGAAGCTTAAACCCTAGTTTATGCGTTGCTTCGTAAGGGGCTGATTTGGATCCACATGTTTCATGCTATGGTTAGGTTTACCTTAATACTTTTATTGTAGTTGCGGATGCTTGCAATAGCGGTTAATCATAAGTGGGATGCTTGTTCAAGTAGGGATAGCACCCAAGCACCGGTCCACCCAGATATCAAATTATCAAAGTACCGAACGCGAATCATATGAACGTGATGAAAACTAGCTTGACGATAATTCCCATGTGTCCTCGGGAGCACTTTTCTCTATATAAGAGTTTATCCAGGCTTATCCTTTGCTACAAAAAGGATTGGGCCACCTTGCTGCATTTTAATTACTTTTGTTACTTGTTGCTCGTTACAAATTATCCTACCACAAAACTATCAGTTACCTCTAATTTCAGTACTTGCAGAGAATACCTTGCTGAAAACCACTTATCATTTCCTTCTGCTCCTCGTTGGGTTCGACACTCTTACTTATCGAAAGGACTACGATAGATCCCCTATACTTGTGGGTCATCAGCCGGCGGCTCCTGGGAGCTCGGCGGGAAAGTACTTGCCAGGGCCCGCCTTCCTTCGCTTGTTCTGTCCTCCTGATGGCTCGACGGACGGTTGAGTTAATTGAAGCACCAAGGTACCTGGTTCCACAGGCAACTCGAGGGCAGCGCTCTTCGACAGGTCGTCAGCAATGTTGTTCTCCGCTTGGGGGACATGCTCTGCTTGCAATCCGTCAAAACGCTCTTCCAACTTCCTCACTTCATCCACATAGGCTTCCATCAACGGGCTCTGGTAATCCTTGTTGACTTAGTTGACGATGAGCTATGAATCACCTCTGACGATGAGCTTCCTGATTCCAAGGTCTGCCGCGATCCTGAGACCGGCAAGCAGTCCCTTGTACTCCGCCGTGTTGTTTGTCAATTTTTCTCGGGGAAAGTGCATCTGGACTACATACTTGAGGTGCTCTCCGGTGGATGCGACGAGTAGTACGCCGGCACCAGCACCTTGCAATGAGAAAGCTCCATCAAACTACATAATCCAATCGCGGCATGTTTCCTTGCCGGGAAGGGTGGTCCCTTGCACTTCTTCATCAGGCGTTGCGGTCCATTCTGCTATGAACTCTGCCAAGGCTTGGCTCTTGATCGTTGAAGTACTTTCAAACTTGAGGACAAAGCTCGACAGCTCCAATGCCCACTCCACAATCCTCCCAGTTGCATCTGGGTTGTGCAAGATTCATTGCAACGGGAGGCGGGTGAAAACGGTGATCTCATGTGCTTGGAAATAGTGGCACAGCTTTCTTGAGGCCATGAGGAGGCCGAAAAGTAGCTTCTGCATACCAGAATACCTTGACCTAGCCCCCTACAAGAGGAAACTGACAAAATAAACTGGGTGCTGCACCATCTTCTTCTTCTGTTCAACTTCGCCCATCTGTGCAGACTTTGCCTCGCTGGGACCGGGCCTTGCCGGGGGTTTCGCCTTGCCGGCGTCAAGCCCCGCCGGGTAGGGCCCCGACCCATCATCTGACGGCTCCGCTGCTACTGCCGCTTCTCCCTCGAGTTCCCTTTGCACCACTAGCGCAGCACTGACCACTTGATTCGTTGCTGCTAAGTATAGCAGCAACGGCTCTTCTGGTTTATGTGCGACTAGTATCGGCGTGGAGGAAAGGTACGTCTTCAAATCTTGCAGCACTGCCTCTGCCTCCGGAGTCCATTTTACTGGACCCGCCTTTTTCAAAACTTTGAAAAATGGGAGGGCGCGCTCAGCAGATTTGGAGATGAACCTACTCAGGGCGGCAACGCAGCCGGCAAGCCTATGGACATCCCTGACTCATTTCGGCGCCTCAATCTGCTCAATGGCCTTGATCTTGTCAGGATTTGCTTCGATTCTGTGTTGGGACACAAAGAACCCAAGAAGTTTGCCGGACGGGACACCGAACACACACTTCTCTGGGTTGAGCTTGAGGTTGATCTTGCACGGATTTGCAAATGTTTCTTCTAGATCTTGTACGAGCGTGGCCCTGTCCTTGGTTTTGACCACTATATCATCCATATAGGCTTCCATATTTCTATGCAGCTGGGGCTCAAAACCAATTTGGACCGCCCGGGAAAACGTCGAACCAGCGCTCTTCAACCTGAAAGGCATTCGTACAAAACAGTACGTACCACATGGGGTGATGAACGCGGTCTTCTCTTCATCTTCCTTCATCATGAAGATCTGGTGGTATCCTGAATAGGCATCGAGGAATGACAGCAGGTCACACCCGGCAGTGGAGTATACAATGTGGTCGATGTGTGGCAGAGGGAAAGGATCCTCTGGGCAGGCTTTATTGATATCTGTGTATTCAATACACAGCCTCCACTTCCCATTCGCCTTGCGCACCACCACCGGATTGGCCAACCACGTGGGGTGGAGTACTCCTCTAACCAGGCCTGCCGCCTCCAACTTCCTGATCTCTTCAATGATGAACTCTTGTCGCTCCAAAGCTTGCTTCCTGACCTTCTGCTTGACGGGCTGCACGTGAGGACAGACAGCAAGATGGTGCTCAATCACCTCCCTGGGAACGCCGGGGATATCAGATGTTTGCCATGCAAATACATCGACATTCGCCCGCAGGAAGGCAACGAGCGCGCTTTCCTATTTGTTGTCGAGGGTGGAGCTTATAGTGAAATCCCCGCCCGTGTCGTCCTCCTTAACAGACACCTTCTTATTTTCTGGTGGTGTAGCCTTGGACTTCTTGCTCTTGCCGGTGGAGCTCTCTGGCACGTCCTCAATGGGAGCACAGCACTCCGAAGAGGTGCGCTTGCCGGAGTGGGTGCAAGAGGTCTTGTTGGCCTTCTTCCTTCCCGGGGCTTCAGCGGCAGGAGCAAGTGCCTTGGCGGTAGTTCCTGCAACTGCCTCTCGGTAGAGTTGGTCGGCGCAGATGAGCGCGTCTTTCTTGTCAGAGGGGACGGTGATGATGGTCAGTGGCCCCGTTGTCTTCAATGTGTTGTAGGCGTAGTGTGATGCCGCCATGAACTTAGCCAGCGATGGGCGGCCAAGGATCCCCTTGTACGGCAAGGGGATCTCGATGACATAAAAAACGATCTTCTCCGTCCTATAGTTCAGCTCGCCCCCAAACGTAACGGGTAGCGTGATTTTACCTTTCGGCTGACTCCTTCCAGGCTTGACCCCTTGAGACATGCCCGTCTCCTCGAGATCTCCATCCGGAATCTGTAGCATCTTGATCAAAGTGGGCGAGATCAAATTCAGACCGGCCCCACTGTCAACCAGCACTTTGGTCACGTTGAGGTTGCGTATTGTTGGTGAAACCAACAACGGCAAACACCCGACCGCAGTTATGCGATCAGGGTGATCCTCGGTGTCAAAAAATGATGGGCGTGCGGGACCACTTCAGTGGCTTCTGGGCATCGAACAATGGCATTGCCGCAGTGACCTCATGCGCCCACTGCTTCCGTTGGCGGTGAGAGGTGTGCAGCAAGGCACCACCATCGACGCACATGGCCTCTGTAGCTTTCTGGAATTCGTGCTCGCCGGACTCGTCGTCCTCGTCATGATCATCATCTTCTTCCTTCTTGTCGCGGCCCCGAGCGGGCCTCTCTTGTTGATTATCTTTTCCGTGGCAACCTCCTTGGCCGCCACGCTTCTTGCCGGACCCCTCAGCACCATCCTAACCCTTCTCCTTGCCCCGCCTTTCATATTCATCTTTCTGCTTCTCTGCAAGCAGTTCAACCTGCTGGCAGTTCTGGAGGTCATGGCCCTTGGTGCGGTGGATCTTGCAGTACTGCTTGTCGGAGCCTCCTGGCTTGTCGACGGCCGCCAAGGCCCGGCAGGCGGCACACCGGGCAACCTCCTTGCCGGGGTCGTCAGCCTTGGCCTTCTTGGCGGCGCCAGGGTTGCCTGACCCCTCAACGGCAAGCACAGTCTTGCCCTTATGCTTCCTGTTGCGGCGCCGACGCTTCTTCACTAGGGCAGCGACATCTTCGTCCGTTGAGTCGGTTTCCACGCCGGTGTCTTTGCCGGGGTACTTCCTTCCTTCCTCAGCCCGAGCACACCTATCTGCCAGAACATAAAGTTCGGCTACATCCTTGACCTTGTTCATCGCCAGCTCTTCACGCATCTTGCGGTTGCGTACGTTATGATGGAATGCACTAATGACAACGGCGGGATGAACATTTGGGACGGTGTACTGCACGCGGCTGAATCTTTGTATGTACTTATGCAGGGACTCACCATCCTTCTAGGGGATGACATGCAAGTCACTTGCCTGGCCAGGAGCTTGGTGGCCCCCGGTAAAGGTGCCAACAAACTCGTGGCATAGATCCGACCAGGAAGAGATGGAATCCACTGGCAGGTGCATCAACCACGATATGACATTGGGCTTAAGTGCCAACGGAAAGTAGTTGGCGAGCACCTTGTCATCGCGAGCCCCGGCGGCTTGCATCGCGATGGTGTAGATGCTGAGGAACTCCGACGGGTGAGTCTTGCCGTTGTCCTTTTCCCCAACATCAGGCTTGAACGTGTGGTGGGAGGGCCACTGGAACTGCCGCAGCTCTCGGGTAAAGGCCGGACAACCCACCTCGTAAGGCAGGTCGCAAGGGCCCCCCTGGCGCTGGGTGGTCCATAGCAGGCCCCGCACGCCGATCTGACTGATGGCGCGCCTCCCGCCGTCGCTCGATGGTAGTTCGAGCGTCTTCCTGAGCTCGCTCTCGAAGAACTCGACATTGGTCGCAGCGGGTTCGCGGGACGGATGACACTATGGAAACGTTGTCATAGGCGTCGGCCCGGTGGGCCGGCGGCTGCTGTCGCGGTCGCGGGGGAGGAGAGTGCACCGTGGTCACAGCGTCTCCGGCCCCCCCACCGCCGGCACGCACCGGCTCGACAGAATGCCGGCGTCCTGTTGGGAGCGGCTTGTCTTTGTTGGTGAAGCTGAGAAGGCTTCGGATGGTGGCCCTCCACTCGTCGAGCTTCTCCGCAGCAAGGGGAAGTCGAGGAGCAGTTGCACGCGCGCCAGCGCTTCTGCTGGCGTGGGCGGCGGCGAGAGCTACGTAGACCGTGACGCGCTCCGACTTCTAACCAGGTTAGAAGGGGCATTGCCAAGGACTCACGGTCGCACGCCGGTTCCGCCGGCGTCCGGGCGCGCACGCCGGCCTGACGCGTCCTGTGAGTGGCGCACAGGGCTCTTTCCGCGGCGGTGCCCGGGGGCTCCGGCATCGCGGTGTCGCTCATCGCATGCGGCCTGGCAACGCTGCGGCGCGGGTGCCGGCAGGAGCTCCGCAGAGGTTGCCACGCGGCCCGTGGGTAGCACGGCCCCGCCCCCGGACCCAGCGGCGTGCGACTTGTCGTCTCGGATTCGAACAACGTCGCTCGCCTGGCTCTGATCGCGAGTGCTGTGGATGCTCGCGGGCCACGTCTCCGACCCCATCCGTGGCCACTCGGTCGCCTGCTCGCGTTGGCGCGGACGGGCCGGCTCCGGACGACCCGATCCCTGTGATCCCCTTTCTCTTGGGGGCCATGGTGATGATGAAGTCGATGCGCTAACCTTCAAACCGGATTTTCACAGCTTGCGCCCCCTACCTGGTGCGCCAAAGATGTCGGTGGAAACGATACCTATGGGATCACTGGGAATCCCTTCTACGGTCGGCAGGCGCGGGGCTGTGGAAAGAGCGGGTTTAAGAGATCAACACGGGAAATTTATCCAGGTTCGGGCCGCAAGTGATGCGTAATACCCTACTCCTGCTGGTTTGTGTTTATTTGGTGTTCTTGGACTAGCTACCAAGCGTGTAGGGTCCAAAAAGTCCGAATCCTCTCTCAGTTTGTCGTGGGCCTCCTTTTATAGTCAAAGGGGCCGCTACAGTGGCACACAGGAGGTGGAAAGTTGTACAGTAGTCGAGTTTATCTCTGGCACCGTAGGACAGAACGCATTAAATGCGCTACTTAGGTGTCCTCTTACTTTATCGGGGACGTCAACGAAGCCCATCCCGTCCGTCGTCGCTTCGCATTGCTCCGACACTCGTCTAGGCCAACGAGGCATGCAGCGCCATGTAGGCTGGCTGGCTGCTCAGCTGGTGTGGTGGCAGGGTCTTCACGTAGACCTGCATGCCACCACGTAGGTGCTTGACTAGTTGGCTTAGGAGCCTCGATGTTGTCTTGTTTTCTGGTTGCTATCTAGGCCTCGCAGGCCCTTTGTCTTCACAAAGATCTGCATGCCACCATGGAGGCGCCTTCCGAGACTTGGATCCAATGTGGTTAATGGCGTCGGAAGTCTTAGACTCAAGGGTGGCGGCCTCTTTGGTGTTGGGCAAGTTGCCCCGGCAAGGCTCTTGCCGAGGCCGTGAAGGCCGCCCCGGCAAGGGCCTTGCCGGGGGCATTTCACCTCGCCCCTCTGCTCTTCATGCTTCTGGTCTTGAGCACGGCTCTGGTAGTCTTGTGTCTTTGATTCCTCTTATGTTCCGCCAAGCATGGTCGCGGGCGTGTGGCTGCGACTGCCCGCGCACAAGTAAAGGGGTACAAAAAGGACCCCTACTTTTGTACACCGACACTTGGCATGCTATCATGGAGCGGCATCAACATGCCGTGGTAAAATTTTAGTCCCATTTAGGGCAGGTTTGGGTATATGCTTCTCACAACAAGCATGATCGTTTCGGTAGGGAACGTCCCAACTTTGGGGACAACACGATATCCATTGCCTCCTATTGCTTTAAAGAAAATTCTCGTGTCAACATAGAACAACAGGAGTGTTTTGTCAGTTTTTGTGATTTTTCGGGGTTCGTTTGGACATTTTTATGCATTAACTGAGTTTTCAATGCATTTATGTGCATAATTCAAATTTGAACTACATGCACATGCTCCAGTGCATATAAATTGGTTGAAAAATCAAATATGTGTCCTTGGGTGCATGCTTAGGTCTCATGCAAGAAATGGAAATGAATTTCAAACACCAGGGCACCGTCGATTGCCGACAAAATGTTGAGATACTTTATTTTTAAATTCTAGTAAATCCATAACTCGTCTGAAATTCATGAAACTTGGCATGCTATCATGGAATGGCACCCGACATGCTATGGTATTTTTGTGTCCATTTTGAGAGAAGGCGCACTCGAATAATGGTAGCCAACAAAGGCATTTTGAAATAGTAGCTGCCACTTTAATATCTCAAACGTTTGTATAATTCAAACCATGTGCGTTCTGTTAACCATTCACGTGATGCTACGTGTCTTGGTTTTAATGGCTGTAGGAAGTGCCGTGCGGACAGCTGCTTGACCTTGCGCAGGCTCACCGGGAAGCGTGTGAGCTGTATGCTGCGCAGGCTCACTGGGAAGCGAGCCCTTTGACTTCCATGGCCGCCCGCCTTCCTCTCCATGCGCGCGGCCCCCTCAGCGGCATGGGACGCCGCCGTCGAACACTACCTCTCAGCGCCGCCAGCTGCCGTCCTCCCGCCCCCCGCCCGTCGACCCCGGGACGACATGATGCAAAGTGAGAGCAGGATGTGTGCATCTCTTCAACGCAAATGGTTCTTTTGGATGACCCGTCTGCAACCACTTACAAACAATTTGGTGCGATTTGCATCTGTCATATTGGGTATGTTACCATTTGTCAAACTGGAAAGATTGACATTTGTTCATCTAGTAACATTGCCATTTGTCAACCTTGTAACACAGCGATTTGTCAAAATATGAAGCTAAAAATCACTAGCAGTATCTAAATTTTTGCAACTAAAATTCAGTAATTAAGCATAGATTTCATTCATAGATTAAGCAGTCGTTCTTAATTTATACAAACAGTTCAACTCGACAGCTGATCCGACCAAACTTTTCCCCAATTGTTGCCAACCCCGTACTGAAATAGCTAGTTCAACTATATATACTAGCTAATTTTAAGTACGTTGTACAGTTCCACCACATCTATAGTCAGATGAACTGAACAAAATAGCCCATAAATACTACTACTGCGGAGGGGCTTTGTACTACTTCCGGCTGCCTCTCCTCTGCCGAGCGCGCTCAGTAAGAGGCGGAGGAGGAGGAGCCTACCGACGAGCTGGGCAACCGCAATACGGTGCCTGCCGCTGTTGCAGCTTCAGCGACGCTCACCTCGAACGCCCTCTGCCGCTCTAGATGACCCCTCTCGAAGCGGTGGTTCTCCTCGTAGATCTCCTGATTCCTCGCCTCTGAGGCGGCATGTGCCGCGACCATGACGGCGGTAAGGCTCTTTGCGTGCTCGACGAGGCGCTCCTCCTCCTCCCATAGGAACTCGGTGTAGCGCGCAAGGTCACTGACGCACGTGCGGGCATCCACCTCTGCCTCCCGCCTTCGGGCAGCAGTGGCGGAGTGGGTGATGACCCCAGCGGCGGCGGTGGGTTGGCGGCCACGGCGGCCGATGACGGGGTGGCGGCCACGACCACCACCTCCCGCCTTCGGGCCGCGGTGGCAGTGCGGTGATGGCCACGGTGGCCGGCAGTGGGGTGGCGGCCACGACGGCCACCTCCTCCTTCGGGTCGCGGTGGCAGAGTGGGCGATGGCCCTGGCTTTCAACGGTGGTGTGGCAACAACAGCGGCCGGCAACAGCTGCCGACAAGCACCGGAGGCGAAGCGTGTGGCGGGTGTTCCACGCACACCCAACAGGGACGCCACGCGCACTACACTACGCCGGGGACTGCACCGCCGCCGTGGTGTAGCCTCCCAGCTGGAGGTATCCTCTGATGACGGCGTAGTGGCTGAGCAACAACGACGGACCGGTGCCATTGGCGATTGTGGAAGAAGCAGATGAGATAAGCTACAAGGAGGGAGGGAAAATGCGACGCATGACTCGCCGGCCGTAAGGTTTTTATAGCAGGCCGGTAAGCATTGGGATTTTGGGGGATTTCACCGAGTCGGGCGGGAAGCTTGCGCGGGAACCTGCGAGGTTGCGCGGGAACGGTCTCACTGATGATTCATTGGCGCCACCGTTTGGCCAAAAGAACGCCCCCGCACGCTGCGCAAGCTTGCGCTGTAAGCCATCTGCGGCAGCGGGGTGTCAAGACGTGCGAGAGGAGGACGAAAGGCCATGTACACATACGGTTAATAAAAAAATTGCGATTTAATTACCTACTATACCCCCGTCCTGGTTTATAAGTATGATTTAACTAATAAAATACGAATGCATGTCGCCAAAGATTATATAGTTGGATTCGTATTTGAACATAGTTTCCAATTATATAATTTTTATAACATGCATCAACATTTTGTTGGTGTAATTTGAGGGCAAAGTATGGCACAGAATATAAAGGGGACTATAGACTAGATGGAGGTGGTAGAACACGACCGCTCTCTACGCAGCGATGCAACTGTCGGTCGGCTTGTAGGCGACCATTTCCTGCGTGTTCAACTGCTCTATGTGTGTGGTTGCTTGCGGTTCAGGCAGCCGCGACATGCTCTGCTCGCGTCCCATCGCGCGCGCTCTGCTCTCGCGTCCCTCTGGGTGCTCTGCCTTCGTCCCTCCACGCGTGCTGCCAGTGTTTGGGGCCGGCGCATGATCACGCACGTTTGTGTGCATGCGGTTGCGCCGGGTGCGGTGCAATGATGCAGTTACCCGCTACAAAAACTGCCGTGCGGACGCGCCGAGAATCCACGCCGCCCGGCCCCCTTTTATTCATGCGGCCATTTACCTTCATCTCTCGTCTCCCACGACACAATAAGCACACCCATGAGGACACATACAGAGAGGACATCCAGTGGTTCCAAAGGCGTTCTCCGTGGCTCCAATGGCGATCCCAGCGGCCGACGACGACAACGGCATGCAGTTCACCACGCAACACGTCGTGGACACCCACGTGAGGCGGAAGGCTCTCTCACTGGTGTACACGAACGATCCGGTCTCGATGGAGAGCTCCTTCCAAACTATGGAGTAGTTCCTTGCCGAGGACAAGTACCAAGTGGTCGGCTTCGACCTCGAGTACACCATGGGTCATGCTGGGCACGATCAGAAGGTTGTCGTCGCCTAGTTGTGCGTGCGACATGACATCCTCGTCTACCACTACCACCTTGCCACAACGCCTTGCGAGCGTTTCTCCAGGTTTATCGACAGCTCCGACTACAGTTTTGCTGCAGTGGACACCACCAATGATCTAAAAGCGATTAAGGTTTCGGGCTTGAAATGCCCGAATCTTGTCAACATCCAGCGCGACTACAAGGTCTGGGGCAGCGACAAAAACAACCTGAACTCCCTGGTTGACCTCGCCTTGGCCATCATCGACCCGTACTACATGAAGATGAAGAATGAGAGCACTAAGGACAGGAACGCCTGGCACAGTGTGTGGCATGAGAGACTGGATGAACAACATGTCAAGTACGCGGCCATGGACGCGTACACAAGCTACGAGATGTACATGCGGATCATTGACATGAGGAACTGTCTTTTTCCTGACCGAGACAAGGGATCAAGCCACATAGCAGTGGCAGGAGCGTCACAAGAAGTAGATGACTAGACGATCATTTCTCCTACTTTAGAATGCATGCAATTGTTTATTGAGGTGTGTGTGAATGATCTGTATAGTCACTTACGTAATTGGATGTTTATTTCAGTTATATATATATATATATATATGCTATTCTACTGTAGACAGAGCAAATCACATGGCTTATTAGCAGCAATCGTCTGTGTTATTATTGGTCTTCGCATACATTTCTGATTACGGACCTGTTTGTCGCGTATCACACACATCTTGTTGAGTTGAACCGTTTCCATTGTGTTGCCTAATCACACACAGTTCATCCTAGTGAACCGTATGCTATATATCGCACACGCCTCCATCTGGTTGTTTTCTTTTGTTCCTCCTCATCCCAAACAGTTAATTGAACTGAACCATATGCCCTGCATCGCACACGCAACTAAAATCTGAACCGTGTTTGATGCATCCATCATCGCAAACGTTTTGCACCTTTTTTGACGGGTTTTTTACACCATCGTTTGCGATTATGGCATCGCACATAGTTTCGTTGAAGGGTCTTTAATCGTAGTGTCGCGTTTGGACCATCCTGCAGTAGTGAAAGTTTAGTATGAGTTTTTTTTTCTTTCTTTACTTTTATGTTGCCAATAAAATAAAAGAAATAAGAAAGAAAAAGATAAAGGAAATAAATCAAAAAGATCATATACTAATCTTATGGTAGGTGATGGCACCACATAAGGAAAAGTACAAGTAAAAATTTTTATTAGAGATTGACAAACATAGCATTAGTCAATGATGCAACTCATGAAAGAATTAATAAGAGAAGAGAAGATCCACATATAAATATACTATCCTAGAAATCTTTTGCGATTGTGATCCCTCATCAAAATATTATATGTCAAAATTGTTGACCTTGGACAAGCAAGACAACTTAATGGTTTATGTTTGTTTATATTCACATAGAAGTCATATTGTCATGGATCCTTTAACATGTGGTGCTTGCCCCCTATCTTTGATAGCCAAAAATTCCGCACTAAGTAGAGATACTACTTGTGCATCCAAAAACTCATAAACCCAAATCTATTTTCAAGTGTCCACCATACCTACCTAGGGATTGAGCAAGATCCCTCAAGTAAGTTGTCATCGGTGCAAAAAGGCAATAAAAATTGCTTCTAAAAGTGTGAGATCATTTAGTGTAAGAGAAAATTGAGCGTTGCACGAACTTGTGAGGGTGAAGAATAAAAGCGACCGACTACATAATAAAGGTCGCTATCACAAGGGGCAATGCAACGTGATGTTCTCTTGCACTAAGGGGTTGAGCAAACAAACAAATAAGTGCATGGCAACCTCTGCTTCCCTCTGCGAAGGGCCTATCTTTTACTTTTGTGTATTTACTTTCATGCAAAGAGTCAAAGGTTTCCTTCTATCACTTTTTATTTTTCTCCTTTGGCAAGCATCATGTGGTGAGGAAAGATCTAGGCACATATGTCCAGTTGAATATAGATAGCATGAGTTATTATTGTTGACATCACCCTTGAGGTGAAAACATTGGGAGGCGAAAGTATAAGCCCCTATCTTTCTTTCTGTCCGGTTGAAATGTTTTGCTCATGTGTACGCGGTGAGTGTTAGCAATCATAGAAGACTATATGATGGTTGAGTATGTGGACTTGCCTAAAGGCTCCGATACGTGACCCTTCCTGAATAGATGATGAATTGTAGTTGCAAAGTTGACTGAGAACATAGTTTGTTGGTTTTTAATAGAGTTTTTGCTTTATACTTCATTTGTGTGATGAATTGTTACTTATTCATGAGAAGTATATGATAAAAGTCTTATGTTTAATTTTGTTGTTGTTACAATAATCAACATGATGCTTCTATGTCTGTATTTTGTTTTTATCGACGCCTCTCTCTCTCAAAGCATGTGGACATGTTTTTCGATTTCGGTTTTCGTTTGAGGACAAGCGAGGTCTAAGCCTGGGGGAGTTGATACGTCTGATGTCTACTACGCAACTTTATTCTTGTAGACACGTGTTGGGCCTCCAAGCGCAGTGTTTTGTAGGACAGTAGCAATTTTCCCTCAAGTGGATGACCTAAGGTTTACCAATCCGTGAGAGGTGTAGGATGAAGATGGTATCTCTCAAACGACCCTGCAACGAAATACAAGAAATCTCTTGTGTCCCCAACACACCCAATACAATGTCAAATTGTATAGGTGCACTAGTTCGGCAAAGAGATGATAAAAGTGTAATATTGATGGTAGAAATGTATTTTTATAATCTGAATAAATAAAAACAGCAAGGTAGCAAGTAGTAAAGGGGCACAAAAACGGTGTTGCAATGCGTAAAAAGGAGGCCTAGGGTCCGTACTTTCGCTAGTGCAATTTCTCAACAGTGCTAACATAGTTGGATCATATGATTATCCCTCAAAGTACAGCAAAGAATCACTCCCAAGTTCCTATTAGCGGAGAACAAAAGGTAGGAATTGTTTGTAGGGTGCGAAGCCACCTCAAAAATATACTTTCCGATCGATCTATTCAAGAGTTCAAACTAAAATAACACAAAGCTATTGTCTCCGTTCGATCTATCCTAGAGTTCGTACTAGAATAACACCAAAGCAAATTCATATTCATAATACTCAATCCACACAAAGAACTACAGGGAGACCCCAAAATTTTTATCAGAGAAAAGGTAATAAAAATGTGCATCAACCCCTATGCATAGATTACCCCAATATCACCGCGGGAATCCGCAAGTTGAGTGCCATAACATATATCAAGTAAATCAATAAGATACCCCAATGTCACCCCAAGTATTCATACCGCAAGACATACATCATGTGATCTCAAATCTGAATATTCAATCCGACATGACAAAACTTCAAAGGGTAAAGATTCAATTCATCACAACAAGAGTATAGAGGGGAGAAACATCATATGATCCATCTATATTAACAAAGCCCATGATATAGATCACGAGAGAGAGGATGAGAGATAAAACACATAGCTACTAGTACAAACCCTCAGCCCCGAGGGTGGACTACTCCCTCCTCATCGTGCTGGCCACCGGGATGATGAAGATAGCCACCGGAGTTGATTCCCCCTCCGGCAGGGTGCCGAAACGGGTCTAGATTGGTTTTCGGTGGCTACAGAGCCCTGCGGCGGTAGAACTTCTGATCTAGGTTAACCCCGAAGGGTTTCGGAATATTTGGGAATTTATAGTGCAAAGATGGGGTGCGGGAGGCCACCGAGGTGGGCACAACCCACCTGGGCATGCCAGGGGGGCCTGGCACGCCCTGGTGGGTTGTGCCCCCTCGGGGCACCCCAGGTGTTGCTCTGGCCCATCGGGAGTCTTTTGGCCCATTAAAAATCCACAAAAAGTTTCGCGATGTTTGGACTCCGTTTGATATTGATTTTCTGTGATGTAAAAAACATGCAAAAAATAGCAACTGGCAACTGGCACTTGGCACTATGTCAATAGGTTAGTCCCAAAAAATGATATAAAATGACTTTAAAATGATTATGAAACATCCAAGAATAATAATATATTGGCATGAATACTTCATAAATTATAGATACGTTGGAGACGTATCAGCATCCCCAAGCTTAGTTCCTACTCGTCCTCGAGTAGGTAAATGATAAAAGAAATAATTTATGAAGTGTGCATGCTAGCAAAATGCACAAGTTTGATCAATGACAATTTCAATCACCTTTTCTAGCATCATAACAACAATTATTTCTTATAAAACTTCTCATGTTCTAGTGGCAACCAATTCACATGTTTAAGTTCAAACAATGAACTCTCTTGAAACTCAACAACCTATGTTCTCAGTCACCAAGAAATTGCAATTCAACTTATTCAAAAGAGTTTAAGTAAGAGCTCCACATACTCAACCATCATATAGTCTTCAATGATTGCTAACACTCACCTTGTACACATGAGCCAAACGTTTCAACCAGACACATAGAAAGATAGGGGCTTATTGTTTTGCCTCCCAACATATTCACCACAAGGGTGATGTCAACAATAATAACTCATGCTACCCATATTCAACTGGACATATGTGCCTAGATCTTTCCTCAGTACATGATGCTTTCCAAAGGAGAAAAATAGAAAGGAATAGGGAGAAAAACTTTGACTCTTTGCATAAAAGTAAATACGGAATAGTAAAAGATAGGCCCTTTGCAGAGGGAAGCAAAGGTTGCCATGCGCTTATTTGTTTGTACTCTCAACCCCTTAGTGTAAGAGAACGGCACATTATATTGCCGCTTATGATAGAAACCTTTATTATGCAGTCTGTCGCTTTTATTGCTTTGCCATCACAAGTTCGTACAACGCTCAATTTTCTCTTACACTAAATGATCTAACACTTTTAGAAGCAATTTTTATTGCCTTATTGCACCGATGACAACATACTTGAAGGATCTTGCTCAATCCATAGGTAGGTATGGTGGACTCTTGAAAATAAGATTTGGGTTTAAGGGTTTTTGGATGCACAAGTAGTATCTCTAATTGGTGCGGAATTTTTGGCTAGCAAAGATGGGGGAGAAGCACCACATGTTGAAGGATCTATGACAATATGACTTCTATGTGAATGTGAGCAAACATAAATCATTAAGTTGTCTTACTTGTCCAACGTCAAAAAATTTGGCATATAATATTCTGATGGGGGCTCACAATCACAAAAGATTTCTAGGATAGTATATTTGCATGTGAAAGTTCTTTTCCTTATACTAATTATTCGTGAATTGCTTGTACGGCCAATATTGCGATTGTCAAGCCTCAAAAGATTTCACTTTCTAAACCCAAAGTGAAGCTACCACTAGGCATGATATGATTTCAACTTTATGATATTCAATTTATTCAACAATTTACTCATAGGATATAAGTGAAGCCCAAGCGAGTAGTTAAGTAAATAGGTGGCTATGTGAAGACTCTCTTTTATTTAAAAACTTTCAGATCTAAGTATTTTATTCAAACATCAAGGAAAACAAAATAAAATGACATTCCAAGGATAGCACAACTCATGTGAAGAAGCAAAAACTTAGGCTCAGCCGATACTAACCGATAATTGTTCAAGAAGAAAGGTGGGATGCCTACCGGGGCATCCCCAAGCTTAGATGCTTGAGACTTCTTGAATATTATCTTGGGATGCCTTTGGCATCCCCAAGCTTGAGCTTTTGTGTCTCCTTAATTCTTCTCATATCACGGTTTTCCTAAATCTCAAAAGCTTCATCCACACAAAACTCAACAAGAACTCGTGACATAAGTTAGTATAAACCAATGCAAAAACCTTATCATTCTCTACTGTAGAAAATCACTAAAATTATTATTCAACATTGCATACTAAATGCCTCTGCATATTTAATACTCCTATCCTCTAATAGAATCATTAAACAAGCAAACATATGCAAACAATGCAAACATAACAGCAATTTGCCAAAACAGTACAGTCTGTAAAGAATGCAAGAGTATCAATACTTATTCAACTCCAAACATTATGGAATTTACCACACTGTAGAAAATTTATCAGAGATTATTTTGCAAAAAAGATACAACATTTTATCACATTCTGACTTTTCAAGGGAATTTTTGCAACGGCGGTAAACTTTCTATTTTCAAACAGCAACATGTAGACTTGTAAAATAAGCATAGTAAAGGCTATCATTGACATTTTTATTGAAATAAAAGATGCAAAACATTATTCTAAATAGGAGCAAGCAAATCCTAACAAAATAAATTGACGCTCCAAGCAAAACACATATCACGTGACGAATGAAAACATAGCTCCAAGTGAGGTTACCGATAATGTTGGAGACGGAAGAGGGGATGCCTTCCGGGGCATCCCCAAGCTTAGTTGCTTGGATCTTCCTTGGATATTACCTTGGGGTGCCTTGGGAATCCCAAAGCTTAGGGTCTTGTCACTCCTTATTCTCCTCATATCGATATCTCACCCAAAACTTGAAAACTTCAATCACACAAAACTTTTTACCACTTTTCTTTCTTCTTTTCTTCTTCTTCACCACATCATGTGTGGGTTTAATTAATTTTTTCAAGCTTCTTGTTGAAGAGATTGATTACATAGGAAGCCCCTTCTTGTTACCTTATTCATCATAATAAACACTAGGAGGGTAATGGGAAACATTTTCAGTTTCATTAGTACTCTCTTCATATTCCATTTGTTTTATTGTCTTTAGGTAGTTGGCAATATAAGGATTCTCAATGAAATTTACCGCACAAAACATATAAATTTCTTCTAGATAAAAATCAAGAATTCTCCCAAGATTAAATTTTGGAATACCCTTAGTTATACGTTTCATTTCTTCATACCCCGAAAGAAGACTAAGCTCTTTATGATGTTCAAGGATAATCAATTTATCAGAATTTTTGGACACGATTTGATCATGAAAGAATTTGCATTGGAGATTTAAATGACCATGTTCATTGCAAAGTTCACAAGGATGGCGGAAAAAATTAATTCTTTCAGCACAATCATCTGGCCTCTCTTGCAACTTTCTCGTTTATAAATATTTATGCTTCTTAAAAAATCTATCTTCCCTTTTTGGTGTGCAAAGGCACTCCCAATTCACTCCGCAAAAAGTGACATGCTCATAAGAAACATTTTTGTCATGACTTCTGCAATCATCATTAGCATTTTGGATATTCAAAGAATTCACACTAACAACATTGAATCATGCTCATCATTCAAATATTTTGTGCCAAGCATTTTATTGACTTCTTCTTCTAACAATTGAGCACAATTTTCCAAACCATCATTTTCAAGAAAGATATTATAAAGATGATCAATAACATGATGCAACCTCAATTCCATTTTTTGTAGTTTTCTTTTTATAAACCAAACTAGTGATAAAACAAGAAACTAAAAGATTCAACTGCAAGATCTAAAGATATACCTTCAAGCACTCACCTCCCCGGCAACGGCGCCAGAAAAGAGCTTGATGTCTACTACGCAACTTCATTTTCTTGTAGACACGTGTTGGGCCTCCAAGCGCAGAGTTTTGTAGGACAGTAGCAATTTTCCCTCAAGTGGATGACCTACGGTTTATCAATCCGTGAGAGGTGTAGGATGAAGATGGTCTCTCTCAAATGACCCTGCAACAAAATACAAGAAATCTCTTGTGTCCCCAACACACCCAATACAATGGCAAATTGTATAGGTGCACTAGTTCGGCGAAGAGATGATGATAAAAGTGTAATATTGATTGTAGAAATATATTTTTATAATCAGAATAAATAAAAAAAGCAAGGTAGCAAGTAGTAAACGGGCACAAAACGGTGTTGCAATGCTTAAAAAGGAGGCCAAGGGTCCATACTCTTGCTAGTGTGATTTCTTAATAGTGCTAACATAGTTGGATCATATGATTATCCCTCAAAGTACAGCAAAGAATCACTCCCAATTTCCTATTAGCGGAGAACAAAAGGTAGAAATTGTTTGTAGGGTGCGTAGCCACCTCAAAGCTATTCTTTCCGATTGATCTATTCAAGAGTTCATACTAAAATAACACAAAGCTATTGTTTCCGTTCGATCTATCCTAGAGTTCGTACTAGAATAACACCAAAGCAAATTCATATTCATAATACTCAATCCACACAAAGAACTACAAGGAGACCCCAAAGTTTCTATCAGAGAAAAGATAATAAAAACGTGCATCAACCCCTATGCATAGATTACCCAATATCACCGCGGGAATCCGCAAGTTGAGTGACATAACATATATCAAGTGAATCAATAAGATACCCCAATGTCACCCCAAGTATTCATACCGCAAGACATACATCATGTGATCTCAAATCTGAATATTCAATCCGACATGACAAAACTTCAAAGGGTAAACATTCAATTCATCACAACAAGAGTATAGAGGGGAGAAACATCATATGATCCATCTATATTACAAAGCCCATGATATAGATCACGAGAGAGAGAGATAAAACACATAGCTACTGGTACAATCCCACAGCCCCAAGGGTGGACTACTCCCTCCTCATCGTGGTGGCCGCCGGGATGATGAAGATGGCCACTGGAGTTGATTCCCCCCTCCGGCAGGGTGCCGGAACGGGTCTAGAAGTGTTTTCGGTGGCTAGAGAGCCCTGCGGCGGCGGAACTTCTGATCTAGGTTAACCCCGAAGGGTTTCAGAATATTTGGAAATTTATAGTGCAAAGAGGGGGTGCGGGAGTCCACTGAGGTGGGCGCAACCCACCTGGGCGCGCCAGGGGGCCTGGCGCGCCATGGTGGATTGTGCCCCCCTCGGGGCACACCCCAGGTGCTGCCCTGGCCCATCGGTAGTCTTCTGGCCCATAAAAAATCCACAAAAAGTTTCACGGTGTTTGGACTCTGTTTGATATTGATTTTCTGCGATGTAAAAAACATGCAAAAACAGCAACTGGCACTTGGCACTATGTCAATAGGTTAGTCTCAAAAAATGATACAAAATGACTACAATATGATTATAAAACATCCAAGAATGATAATATATTGGCATGAATACTTCATAAATTATAGATACATTGGAGACGTATCAACGTCCATTTTGCATCATGTTTACTTACTGTTATTTATAATGTTTTTATTCATAATAATGCTTTTTGGAGTAACTCTAATGCCTTTTCTCTCATAATATGCAAGGTATACACAAAGAGGGAGAATTCCAGCAGCTGGAAAAGCCACGTCAGGCTACCTATTCTGCACAACTCCAAACAAGCTGAAACTTCACGGAGAATTATTATGGAATATTTGACGAATATTGGAGCAAATAACTACCAGAGGGGGCCCACCAGGTGGGCACAATCCACCTGGGCGCGCCAGGGAGCCCAGGCGCGCCCTGGTGGGTTGTGCTCACCCAGGCCCACCTCCGGTGCCCATCTTCTGGTATATAGGTCATTTTGACCTAGAAAAAGTAAGGGGAGGACTTTCGGGACGGAGCGCCGCCGTCTCGAGGCGGAACTTGGGCAGGAGCACTTTTGCCCTCCGGCGGAGCGATTCCGCCGAGGGAACTTCCCTCCCGGAGGGGGAAATCATCGTTATCATCATCACCAACAACTCTCCCATCTTGGGGAGGGCAATCTCCATCAACATCTTCAACAACATCATCTCATCTCAAACCCTAGTTCATCTCTTGTGTTCAATCTTGTTACCGGAACTATAGATTGGTGCTTGTGGGTGACTAGTAGTGTTGATTACATATAGTAGTTGATTACTATATGGTTTATTCGGTGGAAGATTATATGTTCAGATCCATTATGCTATTTAATACCCCTCTGATCTTGAGCATGATTATCATTTGTGAGTAGTTACTTTTGTTCTTGAGGTCATGGGAGAAATCATGTCGCAAGTAATCATGTGAACTTGATATGCGTTCGATATTTTGATAGTGTGTATGTTGTGATTCCCTTAGTGGTGTCATGTGAATGTCGACTACATGACACTTCACCATATTTGGGCCTAAGGGAATGCATTGTGGAGTAGCAATTAGATGATGGGTTGCGAGAGTGACAGAAGCTTAAACCCAGTTTATGCGCTATTCCGTAAGGGACCAATTGGATCCAAAAGTTTAATTCTATGGTTAGAATTTATTCTTAATACTTTTCTCGTAGTTGCGGATGCTTGCGGGAGGGTTAATCATAAGTAGGAGGTTTGTTCAAGTAAGAACAGCACCTAAGCACCGGTCCACCCACATATCAAATTATCAAAGTACCGAACACGAATTAAACCAACATGATGAAAGTGACTAGATGAAATTCCCGTGTACCCTCAAGAACGCTTTGCTTATCATAAGAGACCATTTTGGCCTGTCCTTTGCCTCAAAAGGATTGGGCTACCTTGCTACACTTTTTCTATTATTGTCGTTACTTGCTCGTTACAAATTACCTTGCTATCAAACTACTCTGCTACTTACAATTTCAGCATTTGCAGACATTACCTTGCTGAAAACCACTTGTCATTTCCTTCTGCTCCTCGTTGGGTTCAACACTCTTACTTATCGAAAAGAGCTAAAATTGACCCCATATACTTGTGGGTCATCACCCTCATGTCTATATTTTGTTTTATCGACACCTCTATCTCTAAACATGTGGTCATGATTATCTATTTCGGCTTTTGCTTGAGGACAAGCGCGGTCTAAGCTTGGGGGAGTTGATACGCCCATTTTGCATTATGTTTTTATGTTGATATTTATTGCATTATGGGCTGTTATTTAACTTTAAGATACAATTCTTATGCCTTTTCTCTCTTATTTTAGAAGGTTTACATGAAGAGGGAGAATGCCGACAACTGGAATTCTGGACCGGAAAGGAGCAAATCTAAGATAGCTATTCTGCACAACTCCAAATGTCCTGAAACTTTACAAGGAATTGTTTCGGAGTATATAAAAACTATTTGGCGAAGAAACACTAGAGGAGGACCCACCAAGTGGCCACAAGCCTGGGGGCGCGCCCCCTGAGCTTGTGGGCCCCCTGGCCAGCCCCGGTGTGCATCTTATGCTATATGAAAGGTTTTGACCTACAAAAATCAGAAGGAAGCTTTCGGGATGAAGCGCCGCCATCTCGAGGTGGAACCTGGGCAGAAGCAATCTAGGGCTCCGACGGAGCTATTTTGCCGGGGAAAACTTCCCTCCGGGAGGGGGAAATGGAAGCCATCGTCATCACCAACGATCCTCTCATCGAGGGAGGGGCAATATTCATCAACATCTTCACCAGCACGATCTCCTCTCAAACCCCAGTTCATCTCTTTTATTCAATCTTTGTCTCAAAACCTCAGATTGGTACCTGTGGGTTGCTAGTAGTGTTGATTACTCTTTGTAGTTGATGCTAGTCGGTTTATTTGGTGGAAGATCATATGTTAAGATCCTTAGTGATATTCAATACCCCTCTGATCTTCAACATGAACATGCTTTGTGAGTAGTTACATTTGTTCCTCAGGACATGGGAGAAGTCTTGTTATAAGTAATCATGTGAATTTGGTATTCGTTTGATATTTTGATGAGATGTATGTTGTCTTTCCACTAGTGGTTTTATGTGAACGTCGACTACATGACACTTCCCCATGATTTGGGCCTAGGGGAAGGCATTGGGAAGTATAAGTAGATGATGGGTTGCTAAGTGACAGAAGCTTAAACCCTAGTTTATGCGTTGCTTCGTAAGGGGATGATTTGGATCCACATGTTTGATGCTATGGTTAGATTTATCTTAATTCTTCTTTCGTAGTTTCGGATGCTTGCAAAAGGGGTTAATGATAAGTGGGAGGCTTGTCCAAGTAAGGACATCACCCAAGCACCGGTCCACCCACATATCAAATTATCAAAGTAACGAACGTGAATCATATGAGCATGATGAAAACTAACTTGATGATAATTCCCATGTGTCCTCGCGAGCGCTTTGCTTTATATAAGAGTTCATCCAGGCTTATCCTTTTCTACCAAAAGGATTGGGCCACCTTGCTGTACTTTTGCTACACTTGTTACTTGTTACCCGTTATGAATTATCTTATCACAAAACTATCTGTTACCGATAATTTCAGTGCCTGCAGAAAATACATTGCTAAAAACTGCTTGTCGTTTCCTTATGCTCCTCGTTGGGTTCGACACTCTTACTTATCGAAAGGACTACGATTGATCCCCTGTACTTGTGGGTCATCAGTCTGTAGCTAGTAGCTACATGGCTTCTTCTCTCTTTTTGATCTTCAATACAATGTTCTCCTCGATGTTCTTGGAGATCTATTTGATGTAACTCCTTTTTGCGGTGTGTTTGTTGGGATCCGATGAATTGTGGTTTATGATCAGTTATATCCATGAATATTATTTGAGTCTTTTCTGAACTCTTATATGCATGATTGTTGTATCCTTGTATTTCTTCTTCGAGATTTTGGTTTGGTTTGGCCAACTAGATTGGTTTTTCTTGCCATGGGAAGAGGTGCTTTGTGATGGGTTCGATCTTGCGGTGCTCAATCTCTGTGACAGAAAGAGACATGATAACCCACAAGTATAGGGGATCGCAAAAGTTTTCGAGGGTAGAGTATTCAACCCAAATTTATTGATTCGACACAAGGGGAGCCAAAGAATATTCTCAAGTATTAGCAGTTGAGTTGTCAATTCAACCACACCTGGATAACCTAATATCCGCAGCAAAGTATTTAGTAGCAAAGTAGTATGGAAGTAACGGTAACGATAGTAAAAGTAATATTTTTGGGTTTTGTAGTGATTGTAACAGTAGCAACGGTAAAGTAAATAAGCGAAGAACGATATGTGAAAAGCTCGTGGGCATTGGATCAGTGATGGGGAATTATGCCGGATGCGGTTCATCATGTAACAGTCATATCATAGGGTGACACAGAACTAGCTCCAATTCATCAATGTAATGTAGGCATGTATTCCAAATATAGTCATACGTGCTTATGGAAAAGAACTTGCATGACATCTTTTGTCCTACCCTCCCGTGGCAGCGGGGTCCTATCGGAAACTAAGGGATATTAAGGCCTCCTTTTAATAGAGTACCGGACCAAAGCATTAACACATAGTGAATACATGAACTCCTCAAACTACGGTCATCACCGGGAGTGGTCCCGATTATTGTCACTTCGGGGTTGCCGGATCATAACACATAGTAGGTGACTATAGACTTGCAAGATAGGATCAAGAACTCACATATATTCATGAAAACATAATAGGTTCAGATCTGAAATCATGGCACTCGGGCCCTAGTGACAAGCATTAAGCATAGCAAAGTCATAGCAACATCAATCTCAGAACATAGTGGATACTAGGGATCAAAGCCTAACAAAACTAACTCGGTTACATGATAAATCTCATCCAACCCATCACCGTCCAGCAAGCCTATGATGGAATTACTCACGCACGGCGGTGAGCATCATGAAATTAGTGATGGAGGATGGTTGATGATGACGATGGCGACGGATTCCCCTCTCCGGAGCCCCGAACGGACTCCAGATCAGCCCTCCCGAGAGAGTTTAGGGCTTGGCGGCGGCTCCGTATCGTAAAACGTGATGAATCTTTCTCTCTGATTTTTTCTCCCCGAACGTGAATATATAGAGTTGGAGTTGAGGTCGGTGGAGCTCAAGGGGGCCCACGAGGCAGGGGGCGCGCCCTAGGGGGCAGGCACGCCTCCCACCCTCGTGGACAGGGTGTGGGCCCCTGGCCTTGATTCTTTCACCAGTATTTTTTATTATTTCCAAAAATAATCTCTGTGAAGTTTCAATTCATTTCGAGAACTTTTGTTTCTGCACATAAATAACACCATGGCAATTCTGCTGAAAACAGCGTCAGTCCGGTTAGTTCCATTCAAATCATGCAAGTTAGAGTCCAAAACAAGGGCAAAAGTGTTTGGAAAAGTAGATACGACGGAGACGTATCAACTCCCCCAAGCTTAAACCTTTGCTTGTCCTCAAGCAATTCAGTTGATAAACTGAAAGTGATAAAGAAAAACTTTTACAAACTCTGTTTGCTCTTGTTGTTGTAAATATGTAAAGCCAGCATTCAAGTTTTCAGCAAAGATTATGAACTAACCATATTCACAATAACACTTAGGTTTCATGTTTACTCATGTCAATGTCATAATCAACTAGCGAGCAACAATAATAAATCTCGGATGACAACACTTCCTCAAAACAATCATAATATGATATAACAAGATGGTATCTCGCTAGCCCTTTCTGAGACCGCAAAAACATAAATGCAGAGCACCTTTAAAGATCAAGGACTGACTAAACATTGTAATTCATGGTAAAAGAGATCCAGTCATACCCAACATAAATTAATAGTAATGGATGCAAATGACAGCGGTGCTCTCCAGCTGGTGCTTTTTAATAAGAGGGTGATGACTCAACATGAAAGTAAATAGATAGGCCCCTCGCAGAGGGAAGCAGGGATTTGTAGAGGTGCCAGAGCTCGATTTTTGAAATAAAGATAAATAATATTTTGAGTGGCATACTTTCATTGTCAACATAACAACCAAGAGATGGTGATATCTTCCATGCTACACACATTATAGGCGGTTCCCAAACAGAATGGTAAAGTTTATACTCCCCCTCCACCAACAAGCATCAATCCATGGCTTGCTCGAAACAACGAGTGCCTCCAACTAACAACAGTCCCTGGGGAGTTTTGTTTGCAATTATTTTGATTTGGTTTGCATAAAGCATGGGACTGGGCATCCCGGTGACCAGCCATTTTCTCGTGAGTGAGGAGCGGAGTCCACTCCTCTTGAGAATAACCCGCCTAGCATGGAAGATACAGACAACCCTAGTTGATACATGAGCTATTCGAGCATACAAAATAGAATTTCCTTTGAAGGTTTAGAGTTTGGCACATACAAATTTACTTGGAACGGCAGGTAGATACCGCATATAGGAAGGTATGGTGGACTCATATGGAATATTTTTGGGGTTTAAGGAATTGGATGCACAAGCAGTATTCCCGCTTAGTACAAGTGAAGGCTAGCAAAAGACTGGGAAGTGACCAACTAGAGAGCGACAACAGTCATCAACATGCATTAAAATTAATAAACCTTGGGTGCAAACATGAGTAGGATATAATCCACCATGAACATAAATATCGTGGAGGCTATGTTGATTTTGTTTCAACTACATGCGTGAACATGCGCCAAGTCTAGTCACTTGAATCATTCAAAGGAGGATACCACCCTATCATACCACATCACAACCATTTTAATAGCATGTTGGCACGCAAGGTAAACCATTATAAGCCCCTAGCTAATTAAGCATGGCATAGGCAACTATAATCTCTAATTGTCATTGCAAACATGTTTATTCATAATAAGCTGAATCAGGAACGATGAACTAATCATATTTACAAAAATAAGAGAGGTCAAGTTCATACCAGCTTCTCTCATCTCAATCGGTCCATCATATATCGTCATAATTGCCTTTCACTTGCACGACCGAACGATGTGAATAATAATAAAGTGCACGTGCATTGGACTAAGCTAGAATCTGCAAGCATTCAATAAACAGGAGAAGACAAGGCAATATGGGCTCTTGGTTAAATCAACAATAATGCATATAAGAGCCACTTCAACAATTTCATTATGGTCTTCTCCTATCGACCCCAAAAAGAAAAATAAAACTATTTACACGGGAAAGCTCCCAACAAGCAAAAGAAGAACGTGAAATCTTTTTGGGTTTTCTTTTAATTATTACTACTACAGCAAGAAAGTGAAACTAACTAAAAAGCTACACTAATTTTTTTGGTTTTTCTTAAGGTTTATTCAAACACACAAGAAGAAAGCAAGAAAAAGGAAAATAAACTAGCATGGATATTACAGTGAAAAAGTATGAGCACCGACAACTAGCAATGAGTGTGTGAACATAAATGTAATGTCGGTGAGAAATACGTACTCCCCCAAGCTTAGGCTTTTGGCCTAAGTTGGTTTATGGCCACGGTTGGCCTGGCGGATATCCATAGTTGTAGTTGGGGGTCCTACTGAGATGAAGAAGACTCTGATTGCCACTGGTTGGCAATCATCTCCGGATCCCACTGGTAATTAGACTGTCGTGGAGGTTCAAATTGTGGTTCCGGCTCCGGCTCTGTGGCTGATGTAGGGTTCCGGTAGGCGTGAATGGCCGCCAGCGGAACGAGATACGGACCTGCAGATAAATCAAACAAGGAAGGAGCAGGCAAGGTAATAGTCTCAGGGTGATGTTTATCAAAGAACAATTTGTATTTGAGCGCCCCTTCCCTATTCTTAACAATAAAGTCATGTGCTACCATACTCTTATAATCTAAATAAACAGTGGGCAGCAATTTTCTTCTTTTTCATAGTGCCTAATAGGTATGTTATAATATGCAGCAAGGCGTGAAGCGTAAATACCTCCAAAGATGGGGCCCTTTGTATGGTTCAGACTTAACCGTTAGCAATAATACTGCCCATACTAACAGAGTTATCACGGAATAAACCATGGAACAAAATAATAATATCAGGAACACTAAGGTTCCATAGTTTCCGTGACCAATTAAGCAACGACTAGCAAATATTGCAAAATAGCGTAAAACAGGAAAATGTATGCTAGTGATTCTTGCATCGGAAACCTTCCTAGTTTCCCCTACAGTAATAGTGTCAATAAACCCATCCACATATTTACAATTTGGTTCCTCTAAACTACCCTCGAAAGGTATTTTGCAACCTTGCAAATTCATCTAGTGATATCTTCTTAACCACATCATATAAATGAAACTCTACTGAAGGAGGTGATTCCTTAGGATAATAGTAGAAGTTTGCACAAAAGTATTGGTGAGTAAGAGATACTGTTCGCGTTGGTCGCAGAGGAAGTCGGTGAGGCCTACATTCTCAGCCAATTCATAAAAATCATCATAAATCCCGGCTGCTCTGAAGAAATCATTGGAAGGCCATTCACACGGCCGAACCTCCGCGGTACGAGGCAGATTATATTTGGGCCTCTCTTCTTCTTCACTTTGCTTATCCTTCGAGCTTCGGCTCGAAGAGCCCCTCAAAAATCTCTTCATCATTTTCTGAAAATTTCTAAAAATTTTAGTAACTTCAAATAAAAGTGGACCAATCTCAACAAAATTGATAGCAACTACTCCTACAAGTGCCTAGAGACTATATCATGCATTAGAACTACTTGGAACCATATAAATTTGACATGCAAGCTCAAGAACATGGTCACCTAGGCAGCACAAATTTGCAATGAATAAAGCACTAGAACAAATACTAATTGGACCATTGGAGGAGTCACATACCAAGGAACAATCTCCCAAAGCAGTTTTGTGAGAGGTGCTTTGAGCAAGGAGATCGAAAATCACAGCAAAATGAGCAAGAACTCGTGCTTGAGCTGGTTGGTGATTTTTTGGGAGGAAGAAGCAGTGTGTGGTGCTGGAATAAGTGGAGGGGAGCCACCTGGGCCCCACGAGGCAGGGGGCACGCCCTGGGGTGGGCGCCCTGGACCCTCGTGGCCAGGTGCTTGCTCCCCCTGCTGTGTTCTCGGTGCCAGATATTCTCAAATATTCCAGAAAAAATCATATTTAATTTCGCGGCATTTGGAGAACTTTTATTTTTGGGTATTTTTTATTGCACGGATAATTCAGAAAACAGACAGAAAAATACTATTTTTACTTTATTTCAACTAAATAACAGAAAGTAAAAGGAGGGTACAGAAGGTTGTGCTTTCTAACTTCATCCATCTCATGCTCATCAAAAGGAATCCACTAACAAGGTTGATCAGTCTTGTTAACAAACTCATTCCGAATCACATGGAACCGGAGAAATTTCGAATAACACTATGTTACCTCAACGGGGATATGCACATCCCCAATAATAAGAATATCATATTTCTTCTTGACAGTAGGAGAGGAAATTCAAAACCTCCAAAAATAATCGATGGAATTTTTCCAATAGAATTGATACTATGAACTTGAGGTTGTTTCCTCGGAAAGTGTACCGTATGCTCATTGCCATTAACATGAAAAGTGACATTGCCTTTGTTGCAATCAATAACAGCCCCTGCAGTATTCAAAAAGGGTCTTCCAAGAATAATAGACATACTATCGTCCTCGGGAATATCAAGAATAACAAAGTCTGTTAAAATAGTAACGTTTGCAACCACAACAGGCACATCCTCACAAATACCGACAGGTATAGCAGTTGATTTATCAGCCATTTGCAAAGATATTTCAGTAGGTGTCAACTTATTCAAATCAAGTCTACGATATAAAGAGAGAGGCATAACACTAACACCGGCTCCAAGATCACATAAAGCAGTTTTAACATAGTTTCTTTTAATGGAGCATGGTATAGTGGGTACTCCTGGATCTCCTAAGTTTCTTAGGTATTCCACCCTTAAAAGTATAATTAGCAAGCATGGTGGAAATTTCAGCTTCCGGTATCTTTCTTTTATTTGTAACAATTTCTTTCATATACTTAGCATAAGGATTCATTTTGAGCATATCAGTTAAACGCATACGCAAAAAGATAGGTCTAATCATTTCAGCAAAGCGCTCAAAATCCTCATCATCCTTTTTCTTGGATGGTTTGGGAGGAAAAGGCATGGGCTTCTGAACCCATGGCTCTCTTTCCTTACCGTGCTTCCTAGCAACAAATTCTTTCTTATCATAACGTTGATTCTTTGATTGTGGGTTATCAAGATCAACAGCAGGTTCAATTTCTACATCATTGTCATTGCTAGGTTGAGCATCAACATGAACATCATCATTAGCATTATCACTAGGTTCATGTTCATTATCAGATTATGTTTCAGCATCAGAAATAGAAATATCATTGGGATTCTCAGGTGTGTCTATAACAGGTTCACTAGAAGCAGGCAAAGTCCTATCATTTTTCTTTTTCTTCTATTTAGAAGGATTAGGTGCATCTACAGTAGTTCTTTGAGAATCCTGCTCAATTCTCTTAGGGTGGCCCTCAGGATACAAAGGTTCCTGAGTCACTTTACCCCTCTAGTTGCAACTCTAACAGCAAAGTCATTATTCTTACTATTCAATTCATTGAGCAAATCATTCTGAGCCTTAAGTACTTGTTCTACTTGAGTGGTAACCATAGAAGCATGTTTACTAATGAGTTTAAGTTCACCTTTAACTCCAGACATATAATCACTCAAGTGTTCAATCATATAAGCATTGCGTTTTAATTCCCTACCAAAATAAGCATTGAAATCTTCTTGCTTAACCATAAAATTATCAAACTCATCTAAGCATTGGCTAGCAAACTTAGTAGGCGGGATTTCAGCTTTATCATATCTATAGAGAGAATTTACCTTCACTACCTGTGTCGGGTTATCAAGACTGTGTACTTCTTCAATAGGTAATGGATTAAAACCATGTATTTCTTCAACAGGCGGTAGATTAAGACCATGTATTTCTTCAATAGGAGGTATTCTTAACATCTTCAGCTTTTATACCTTTTTCCTTCATAGATTTCTTTGCCTCTTGCATATCTTCAGGACTGAAAAATAGAACACCCCTTTTCTTTGGAGTTGGCTTAGGAGTTGGCTTAGGAAGCGTCCAATTATTTTCATTGGTTAACATATTATTCAATAAAATTTCAGCTTCATATGGTGTTCTTTCCCTGAAAACACAACCAGCACAACTATCCAGGTGGTCTCTGGAAGCATCGGTTAGTCCATTATAAAAGATATCAAGTATTTCATTTTTCTTAAGAGGATGATCAGGCAAAGCATTAACTAATTGGAGAAGCCTCCCCCAAGTTTGTGGGAGACTCTCTTCTTCAGTTTGCACAAAATTATATATTTCCCTTAAAGCAGCTTGTTTCTTATGAGCAGGGAAATATTTAGCAGAGAAGTAATAAATCATATCATGGGGACTACGCACACAACCAGGATCAAGAGAGTTAAACCATATCTTAGCATCACCCTTTAATGAGAACGGAAATATTTTAAGGATATAGTAGTAGCGAGTTTTCTCATCATTAGTGAACAGGGTGGCTATATCATTTAATTTAGTAAGATGTGCCACAACAGTTTCAGATTCATAGCCATAGAAAGGATCAGATTCAACCAAACTAATTATATCAGGATCAACAGAGAATTCATAATCCTTACCAGTAACAAAGATAGGTGAAGTAGCATAAGCAGGATCATATTTCATTCTAGCATTCAGAGTTTTTTGTTTCAGCTTAGCTAGTAATTTCTTAAGATCACTTCTATCATTGCAAGCAAGAAAGTCTCTAGCAGTTTCTTCATCCATAACATAACCCTCAGGCACAACAGGCAATTCATATCTAGGGGGAGAATCTTCATCATCACTTTCATCAATATTATCAGTTTCAATAATTTCATTCTCTCTGGCCCTAGCAATTTGTTCATTAAGAAATTCACCAAGTGGCACAGTAGTATCAAGCATAGAAGTAGTTTCATCATAAGTATCATGCATAGCAGAAGTGGCATCATCAATAACATGCGACATATCAGAATTAATAGCAGAAGCAGGTTTAGGTGTCGCAAGCTTACTCAAAACAGAAGGTGAATCAAGTGCAGAGCTAGATGGCAGTTCCTTACCTCCCCTCGTAGTTGAGGGATAATTTTTTGTTTTCGCGTCTTTCAAGTTCTTCATAGTGACCAGCAGATATAAATCCCAAGTGACTCAAAGAATCGAGCTATGCTCCCCGGCAACGACGCCAGAAAATAGTCTTGATAACCCACAAGTATAGGGGATCGCAACAGTTTTCGAGGGTAGAGTATTCAACCCAAATTTATTGATTCGACACAAGGGGAGCCAAAGAATATTCTCAAGTATTAGCAGTTGAGTTGTCAATTCAACCACACCTGGATAACTTAATATCTGCAACAAAGTATTTAGTAGCAAAGTAGTATGGAAGTAACGGTAACGGTAGCAAAAGTAATATTTTTGGGTTTTGTAGTGATTGTAACAGTAGCAACGGTAAAGTAAATAAGCGAAGAACAATATGTGAAAAGCTCGTAGGCATTGGATCGGTGATGGAGAATTATGCCGGATGCGGTTCATCATGTAACAGTCATAACATAGGGTGACACAGAACTAGCTCCAATTCATCAATGTAATGTAGGCATGTATTCCGAATATAGTCATACGTGGTTATGGAAAAGAACTTGCATGACATCTTTTGTCCTACCCTCCCGTGGCAGCGGGGTCCTAGCGGAAACTAAGGGATATTAAGGCCTCCTTTTAATAGAGTACCGGACCAAAGCATTAACACATAGTGAATACATGAACTCCTCAAACTACGGTCATCACCGGGAGTGGTCCCGATTATTGTCACTTCGGGATTGCTGGATCATAACCAATAGTAGGTGACTATAGACTTGCAAGATAGGATCAAGAACTCACATATATTCTTGAAAACATAATAGGTTCAGATCTGAAATCATGGCACACGGGCCCTAGTGACAAGCATTAAGCATAGCAAAGTCATAGCAACATCAATCTCAGAACATAGTGGATACTAGGGATCAAAGCCTAACAAAACTAACTCGGTTACATGATAAATCTCATCCAACCCATCCCCGTCCAGCAAGCCTATGATGGAATTACTCACGCACGGCGGTGAGCATCATGAAATTGGTGGTGGAGGATGGTTGTTGATGACGATGGCGACGGATTCCCCTCTCCGGAGCCCCGAAAGGACTCCAGATCAGCCCTCCCGAGAGAGTTTAGGGCTTGGCGGCGGCTCTGTATCGTAAAACGTGATGAATCTTTCTCTCTGATTTTTTTCTCCCCAAACGTGAATATATAGAGTTGGAGTTGAGGTCGGTGGAGCTCCAGGGGGCCCACGAGGCAGGGGGCGCTCCCTAGGGGGCAGGCGCGCCTCCCACCCTCGTGGACAACTTGTGGGCCCCCTGGCCTTGATTCTTTCTCCAGTATTTTTTATTATTTCCAAAAATAATCTCCGTGAAGTTTCAGGTCGTTCCGAGGACTTTTGTTTCTGCACATAAATAACACCATGGCAATTTTTCTGAAAACAGCGTCAGTCCGGGTTAGTTCCATTCAAATCATGCAAGTTAGAGTCCAAAACAAGGGCAAAAGTGTTTGGAAAAGTAGATACGACGGAGGCGTATCAAGACATGACACGCATGTATTGTTGCTATTAAAGGTAACCAGATGGGGTTTGATCATAAGTGAATTTATTTCATCTACATCATGTCATCATTCTTATTGCATTACTCCGTTTTTCCATGAACTTATTACACTAGATGCATGCTGGATAGCGGTCGATGTGTGGAGTAATAGTAGTAGATGCAGGCCGGAGTTGGTCTACTAATCTTGGACGTGATGCCTATATACATGATCATTGCCTTGGATATCGTCATGATTATTCTCTTTTCTATCAATTGCCCAACAGTAATTTGTTTACCCACCGTATGCTATTTTCTTCAGAGAAGGCTCTAGTGAAAACCAGGCCGCCGGGCCTATTTCCTATCATGTTAAATCTAAAAATCATTTGCTGCACTTTTTCTTTATTTTTTTGATTTTGTGTTTTAATTAGATATATTTATCAAATCGCATACAATTTACTCTATCTTGATACCAAGGAAGGATTAACAACCCCACTTACGCGTTGGGTTTCAAGTATTTGTTGTTTGTGTGCAGGTGCTATTTACGTAGTTTTGCTTGGTTCTCTTGCTGGATTGTAACCTTGGTTCCATAACTAAGGGAAATACTTACCTTTGATGTGTTGCATCATCCTCTCCTCTTCGGGGAAATACCAACACAGATACAAGCAATCAAGACACTTCCCTCCGGTAGGGGGAAATCGAAGCCACCGTCATCACCAACAACCCTCTCATCGTGGGAGGACCAATCTTCATCAATATCTTCACTAGCACCATCTCATCTCAAACCCTAGTTTATCTCTTGTATTAAATCTTTCTATGAAAACCTCAGATTGGTACCTATGGGTTGCTAGTAGTGTTCATTACATCTTGTAGTTGATGCTAGTTGGTTTATTTGGTGGAAGATTATATGTTCAAATCCATTATGTTATTCAATACTCCTCTGATCTTCAACATGAACATGATTTGTGAGTAGTTTCTTTTGTTCATGAGGACATGGGAGAAGTCTTGTCATAAGTAATCATGTGAATTTGGTATTCATTAGATATTTTGATGATGTGTATGTTGTGATTCCCTTAGTGGTGTTATGTGAACGTCGACTGTCGGTGTACAAAAAGAGGGGTGCATTTTTGTACCCCTTTACCTGTGCACAGGCAGTCGGAGCCGCGCCTACGGTCACGCCAAGCAGAACAGGGGAGGTGAGCCAAGGTAAGACCAAAGCCCAAGATAACAAGAGCAACGCCAAGGCCAAGACCACAAAAGAGTAGAGGGACGAAGCAGGTTCCCCCGGCAAGACCCTTGCCGGGGCAGCCTCAGCAGCCCCGGCAAGACCCTTGCCGGGGCAGCTCGCCCCACACCAACAGAGTGAGCCACCCTTGAGCCCACAGTCCCCAACGCCATCATCCAAGTGGGGCCAGGGCTCGGGAAGGCACCTCTGTGGTGGCATGCACATCTTTGTGAAGACATATTCAAGATCAGATGAGGATTAGAAGACGAAGATCCTCGGCAAGATCCTTGCCGAGGAAAGCCACCAGACCCCCAGCAAGGCTCTTGCCGGGGACGACAGCGCGCCACGGCAAGACCCTTGCCGGGCCACACGGCAAGACCCTTGCCGGGCCACCCGGCAAGGCCCTCACTAAGGACGCCAGCAGGGCCACCGCCAGGCCCACGCCAACCAAGCTTCCATCGCCGTTCACATGCAGTTGCCAGCCCATCCAGCTGGGCGGGCACCTGCGTGGCAACATGTAGTTTCCAGACCAACTCATCGAGCGCCTGTGTGGCGCATGCAAATCTTCGTGAAGGCTCCACCACCGCGCTACCTCAGCTGCCTGCCTGCCTAAATGGCACCACACGCATCGCTGGCCAAGGCGCGTGTCGAAGCGAGGAGGAGCGGCAACGGACGGGATGGGCCTCGCCCCCATCCCCGATAAAGCAAGGGGACACCTAAGCTACGCATTAAATGCGTCTTGTCCTGTAATACGAGCGATAAGCTCAGGGCACTGTATGCCTTTCCACCTCCTGTGTGCCACTGTGGCAGCCCCTTCCGACTATAAAAGGAGGCCCATGGCATACTGGAGAAGGATTCGTCTCTTTCGAACCACGCACTGGCTACAGCTAGTTCGAGAGCTCAAGAACTCTCTGAAATACACCCACCAAAGCAGGACTAGGGTTTTACGCATCCTCGCGGCTTGAACCTGGGTAAACGATCCTTGTGCTGTCTACTAGCCCTGCTCTTCTCGCAACCCGCGCCCCGGCAACCGTAGTAGGGATTCTTGTGATCCCATAGGTGTCGTTCCACATCGACACCTTTGGCGCGCCAGGTAGGGGGCGCAATTGAGAGAATCAGGTCTAGTAGTTAGCCTAGCAGTCCTTCATCGCCTTTGGCTCCTGAGAAGAAGGTGTTCGGAGGGACGACGCCGGCTCGGCAACAGAAAAGCTAAGTCATTCAGAGCTTTGAGTTATTTCCTCCTATATATAAGGTTATCGTCCTCGGAGATCTCGCCAATGTATGAGAACCTGGCACGCAAAGGGGCCCTCCCGCAATTGGCAACGCCCTTGTTCTGTTTCGAGTCCACTCAACAGCTCAAAGCGGACGCGTCGAGAGTGGCGGGGTAGCCTTCCGCACCTGGCAACGCTCCCGACTCTGACTCGAGTCAAGCTCGACAGTTCAGGCGGCCGCGCTAAGGGCGGCAAGGTGGTTCGCCCGGAAGCAAGCACACCCGGCAGGCCAATGGGGATCCGTCCCCAAGACGTCGCCTTGGGTTTACGCGCCGGCAAGCCTACCCAGTAACGTAGGGAGGACATACAGAGGAAAATCAAACAGGAAAATAACATGCATAATACTGAAAGTGCTGCAGAGTTATATTACATCAAATTGTTGCTGCGGTTCTAACTAGAGATAGCGATTGTATTGGTTGTGAACCTGCAGCGGCGATAAAGAACGGGATGCCTAATCCCAGCGCTGGCCCTCCACCCTCTGGATTTCGCCGACCCGGCTGATGATGGGCTTGATGCGCTCCCTGAGCGGCGCGAGGTCAGTACCCTCCGGTAAGCTCTCCAGCGCGGCGTTGAAGTCGAGGTCGGGGTACCAGTGCGCCACCTTGGTGAGAACCTTGGTCATGGCACCCTCGCAAAGCCTCCGGGACTCGTCGGCCAGTGAGGCCGCCCGGTTGGCGTGGAGCCGCTCCAGAGCGCCAATGACCTTCTCAAAGAACATGGTCAGGCTGCAATTGGTGCTCACGCTTACCTCATGTTCGGCATCCCCATGATGGCCAGCTGCGCGGCGGCCTAGTTGGCGACGGTGGCGAGGCGATCGAGCCAACGGTTCTCGCCCGCCACGTGATCCGCAAAGTTGAGGCCCTCGTTCTTCCGCAACAGCTTCTCGCCCTCCAGCTCCTTGGCCAGGGTCCCTTCTCGGGTTTTGGCCTCCGACAGCACCTTCTCGAGACCCTCCAGCTTCAACTTGAGGTCGTTGATGGAGTTGTTGGCCTCGGAGAGCTCCCCAGCCTTGCTGGCGACCGCGCCCTGCGCCTCTGTCAGGGCACTGTTAAGTGTGTCCTTTTCCTGGGACAGCTTCAGGGCCTGCTCCTTCAGCCCGTCGCGCTCCGCCTCCAACTCCTCCACCTTGCCGGCATGAACCTGGGCCTAGGCATTGAGTGCCTCTTCGTGCCTCCGCTCCCGCTCACTGGTCCGCTGCAAGACAAGCTTCTCCACCTCTGCATCCTTGCCGCGAAGCATGGCGGCAAGCTTCTCCTCGCGTGCGGCGAGGTCCTCGTCCCGGGAGTGCAGCGCGGCCTCGTGCTGGGTGCGGGCGGCTTCGGCGGCCGCGGCCAAGTTCTTCGCCGTCTCTTGAGCCTTCTCGACGTCGGCGAGATTCATGGTGAGCTCCACGTCGCGCTTGGCCAGCTCGCCCTGAGCAGCCTTGAGCTCCTTGTGGGCCTCGCGGAACCAGTCCCGCGTCTCTGCAACGCGCTTCTGGAGGTCCGCCTCCGCCTTCTCCACCACCGCCGTCCTGGACTTAACCTTGTCCAGGCGGGCGCGGTGGAGCGCCTAGAGCTTCCGGAAGCTGGGGCCCATGGTGTGGAGGAGCCGCTCTTCCTGCGAACCATCGCCGCCAACGATCGGCTCGTCGACAACCTCAAGCCCGGCAGCAGCAAGCACTTCGTCGTCGAACACCTCTCCCTCAACGGGTGTCCTGGTGCTCGACGCGCTTGGAAGGTGGACGAACAAATCGTCGCTCACCCTCAGGTACTTGCCGGAGCCGGAAGCAGCGGATGAGGAAGGCTGGTCCTCAGCCACCTCCTCCTCCTCCTCGGCAGCGGCTGGTCCGCAAAAAGTGACATGCTCATAAGAAACATTTTTGTCATGACTTCTGCAATCATCATTAGCATTTTGGATATTCAAAGAATTCACACTAACAACATTGCAATCATGCTCATCATTCAAATATTTTGTACCAAGCATTTTATTGACTTCTTCTTCTAACAATTGAGCACAATTTTCCGAACCATCATTTTCAAGAAAGATATTATAAAGATGATCAATAACATGATGCAACCTCAATTCCATTTTTTGTAGTTTTCTTTTTATGAACCAAACTAGTGATAAAACAAGAAACTAAAAGATTCAACTGCAAGATCTAAAGATATACCTTCAAGCACTCACCTCCCCGGCAACGGCGCCAGAAAAGAGCTTGATGTCTACTACGCAACTTTATTTTCTTGTAGACACGTGTTGGGCCTCCAAGCGCGGAGTTATGTAGGACAGTAGTAATTTTCCCTCAAGTGGATGACCTAAGGTTTATCAATCCGTGAGAGGTGTAGCATGAAGATGGTCTCTCTCAAATGAACCTGCAACGAAATACAAGAAATCTCTTGTGTCCCCAACACACCCAATACAATGGCAAATTGTATAGGTGCACTAGTTCGGCGAAGAGATGATGATAAAAGTGTAATATTGATTGTAGAAATATATATGATCAGAATAAATAAAAAAGCAAGGTAGCAAGTAGTAAACGGGCACAAAAACGGTGTTGCAATGCTTAAAAAGGAGGCCTGGGGTCCATACTTTTGCTAGTGCAATTTCTCAACAGTGATAACATAGTTGGATCATATGATTATCCCTCAAAGTACAGCAAAGAATCACTCCCAAGTTCCTATTAGCGGAGAACAAAAGGTAGGAATTCTTTGTAGGGTGCGGGAGGCCTCTGAGATGGGCACAACCTACCTGGGCGCGCCAGGGGGGCCTGGCGCGTCCTGGTGGGTTGTGCCCCCCTCGGGGCACCCCCCAGGTGCTGCTCTGGCCCATCGGTAGTCTTCTGGCCCATAAAAAAATCCACAAAAAATTTCACGGTGTTTGGACTCTGTTTGATATTGATTTTCTGCGATGTAAAAAAACATGCAAAAAACAGCAACTGGCACTTGGCCCTATTTCAATAGGTTAGTCCCAAAAAATGATATAAAATGTCTACAATATGATTATAAAACATCCAAGAATGATAATATATTGGCATGGATACTTCATAAATTATAGATACGTTGGAGACGTATCAACGTCCATTTTGCATCATGTTTTCTTACTGTTATTTATAATGTTTTTATTCATAATAATGCTTTTTGGAGTAACTCTAATGCCTTTTCTCTCATAATATGCAAGGTATACAAAAAGAGGGAGAATTCCAGCAGCTGGAAAAGCCACGTCAGGCTACCTATTCTGCACAACTCCAAACAAGCTGAAACTTCACGGAGAATTATTATGGAATATTTGATGAATATTGGAGCAAATAACTACCAGAGGGGGCCCACCAGGTGGGGACAACCCACCTGGGCGCGCCAGGGAGCCCAGGCGCGCCCTGGTGGGTTGTGCTCACCCAGGCCCACCTCCGGTGCCCATCTTCTGGTATATAGGTCATTTTGACCTAGAAAAAATAAGGGGAGGACTTTCGGGATGGAGCGCCGCCGTCTCGAGGCGGAACTTGGGCAGGAGCACTTTTGCCCTCTGGCGGAGCAATTCCGCCGAGGGAACTTCCCTCGCGGAGGGGGAAATCATCGTCATCATCATCACCAACAACTCTCCCATCTTGGGGAGGGAAATATCCATCAACATCTTCAACAACATCATCTCATCTCAAACCCTAGTTCATCTCTTGTGTTCGATCTTGTTACCGGAACTATGGTGCTTGTGGGTGACTAGTAGTGTTGATTACATCTAGTAGTTGATTACTATATGGTTTATTCGGTGGAACATTATATGTTCAGATCCATTATGCTATTTAATACCCCTCTGATCTTGAGCATGATTATCATTTGTGAGTAGTTACCTTTGTTCTTGAGGTCACGGGAGAAATCATGTCGCAAGTAATCATGTGAACTTGATATGTGTTCGATATTTCGATAGTGTGTATGTTGTGATTCCCTTAGTGGTGTCATGTGAATGTCGACTACATGACACTTCACCATATTTGGGCCTAAGGGAATGCATTGTGGAGTAGCAATTAGATGATGGGTTGCGAGAGTGACAGAAGCTTAAACCCCAGTTTATGCGCTATTCCTCCTATATATAAGGTTATCGTCCTCGGAGATCTCGCCAATGTATGAGAAACCTGCACGCAAAGGGGCCCTCCCGCAATTGGCAATGCCCTTGTTCTGTTTCGAGTCCGCTCAACAGCTCAAAGAGGCCACGTCGAGAGTGGCGGGGTAGCCTTCCGTACCTGGCAACGCTCCCGACTCTGACTCGAGTCAAGCTCGACAGTTCAGGCGGCCGCGCTAAGGGCGGCAAGGTGGTTCGCCCGGAAGCAAGCACACCCGGCAGGCCAATGGGGATCCGTCCCCAAGACGCCGCCTTGGGTTTACGCGCCGGCAAGCCTACCCAGTAACGTAGGGAGGACATACAGAGGAAAATCAAACAGGAAAATAACATGCATAATACTGAAAGTGCTGCAGAGTTATATTACATCAAATTGTTGCTGCGGTTCTAACTAGAGATAGCGATTGTATTGGTTGTGAACCTGCAGCGGCGATAAAGAACGGGATGCCTAATCCCAGCGCTGGCCCTCCACCCTCTGGATTTCGCCGACCCGGCTGATGATGGGCTTGATGCGCTCCCTGAGCGGCGCGAGGTCAGTACCCTCCGGTAAGCTCTCCAGCGCGGCGTTGAAGTCGAGGTCGGGGTACCAGTGCGCCACCTTGGTGAGAACCTTGGTCATGGCACCCTCGCAAAGCCTCCGGGACTCGTCGGCCAGTGAGGCCGCCCGGTTGGCGTGGAGCCGCTCCAGAGCGCCAATGACCTTCTCAAAGAACATGGTCAGGCTGCAATTGGTGCTCACGCTCCACTCCAGGACATACCTCATGTCTGGCATCCCCATGATGGCCAGCTGCGCGGCGGCCTGGTTGGCGACGGTGGCGAGGCGATCGAGCCAACGGTTCTCGCCCGCCACGTGATCCGCGAAGTTGAGGCCCTCGTTCTTCCGCAACAGCTTCTCGCCCTCCAGCTCCTTGGCTAGGGTCCCTTCTCGGGTTTTGGCCTCCGACAGCACCTTCTCGAGACCCTCCAGCTTCAACTTGAGGTCGTTGAGGGAGTTGTTGGCCTCGGAGAGCTCCCCAGCCTTACTGACGACCGCGCCCTGCGCCTCTGTCAGGGCACTGTTAAGCGTGTCCTTTTCCTGGGACAGCTTTAGGGCCTGCTCCTTCAGCCCGTCGCGCTCCGCCTCCAACTCCTCCACCTTGCCGGTGTGAACCTGGGCCTGGGCATTGAGTGCCTCTTCGTGCCTCCACTCCAGCTCACTGGTCTGCTGCAAGACAAGCTTCTCCACCTCTGCATCCTTGCCGCGAAGCATGGCGGCAAGCTTCTCCTCGCGTGCGGCGAGGTCCTCCTCCTGGGAGTGCAGCGCGGCCTCGTGCTGGGTGCGGGCGGCTTCGGCGGCCGCGGCGAAGTTCTTCGCCGTCTCTTGAGCCTTCTCGACGTCGGCGAGCTTCATGGTGAGCTCCACGTCGCGCTTGGCTAGCTTGCCCTGAGCAGCCTTGAGCTCCTTGTGGGCCTCGCGAAACCAGTCCTGCGTCTTGGCAACGCGCTTCTGGAGGTCCGCCTCCGCCTTCTCCACCACTGCCGTCCTGGACTTAACCTTGTCCAGGCAGGCGCGGTGGAGCGCCTGGAGCTTCCGGAAGCTGGGGCCCATGGCGTGGAGGAGCCGCTCTTCCTGCGAACCGTCGCCGCCAACGATCGGCTCGTCGACAACCTCAAGCCCGGCAGCGGCAAGCACTTCGTCGTCGAACAACTCTCCCTCAACGGCTGTCCTGGTGCTCGACGCGCCTGGAAGGTGGACGAACAAGTCATCGCTCACCCTCAGGTACTTTCCGGAGCCGGAAGCAGCGGAAGAGGAAGGCTGGTCCTCAGCCACCTCCTCCTCCTCCTCGGCAGCGGCCCCACCGGCCTTCCCGGCAGGCCCCTTGCCGGCCTCCTCAGTGGCAGCCTTGCCGGCCTCCCCGGTAGGCCCCTCGGCGACGTCCTCGGCGGCATCCTTGGCGGCCTCCTCGGCGGCGATCTTCTCGGCGTCCGCCTCGGCGTCCTTGGCAACGTCCTCGATGACGGCGTCCATGTCCTCTGGGTTCACCGAGGAGGAATCTGGACGCCGAAGAAGGGGGTGAGGCAAGGCCAGGACCAAGGGCCGGAAGGAAAGAGAAGCAGGGACGAACGACGAATGACTTACCTATGCCAGTACCCGGCTGGGGAACGAAAGTCCCCTCCCCGCCAACATTTGGTGTCGAGGTAAAGCCGCCAGCGCCCAAGTTCTCCTCCTCCTCCTCCATGTGCGTGGGCTCGGTGCTTGTCGCCCTTGCCAGGGACGCCCCTCGGGGCGGCGTGGTCGATGGGGGCGGCGTGTTGGGAGTAGCCCTCTGTGGCTCCTCCTGCTGCTGCTCTCCTCCTTCGTACCTGGCAAGGTCAGCACCAAAGTATCGTGCCCCTGACACATGTTGACGGAGGAAGAGTGATGAAATTACGCTGGGGGCTATGCCGGGGGCTGCTCAACAGCACCAATGGCGCCCCCGAAGTACCAACTGGGGGCTGGCCACCCGCCGAGACCTTGGCCCTCTTCACTCTCTGGGCTAGCGTCTCCATGTCCCTGCAAAGATGAAGACAAGTCAAGACGAGCAACACATATTGAGGAGACAGATATAACGAAAAGGAACCAGATACTTACTCGTCGTCCGCCTCCTCCTCTGCTGTTTTCCTCTTCCTCCTCGGGCTGAGGGATCCATAATCAAAAGTGACCTCCGTACCAACATCCGCCGGAGGAGGAGAAGGAGGTGGTGTCTGGACACGCGTGGACGAAGAAGGGGCGGCTGTCTTCTTCTTCACCGCGACCTTCGCCGACTTCTTTGCCGTCGCGGCCCTCGTGTTGCGCCCGGACCCCTCCAAGGTCAGTTGTGGCCGCGCAGCCCTGCGGGGCGGACCGGCTCGCCGGAACTGGCCCACCGCAGGACTCTCCCTCTCCCCGCAGCTGGCGTCGGGCCTGCGGGCTCGGCCTCCTCCTCCGACGACTCGCCGGTCACATCTTCAACCAGAGGAGCCTCGGTGCCGGCGCAGCTGGCTCCCTCGGCGGCCGCCGCCCACCGGGCGAGCTCCTCCTCCTCTGCGGCCGTCGCGGCCTTGTCCTCCACACCGCCGGCGCTGCCGGCCTCCTTGGCAAGCTGTGCCTCCCTTGCCCTGGTGGCGATGTAGTCCAGCTCCGCCTGGGTGGTGTCCTGGACAAGAGGCCGCTCGGCGTCGGCGTTGACGTACCCCTCGTGCAGGGTGTCGAAGAACTGCTGCACCTCGGCGTCCTCCGGCTCCTTCCAGCTCGGGTCGGGGCCATGCGCGTTGCAGTCTGGCAGCATGGCAATGATATCGGATCGGCGCGAGTTATTGCACAACGGGACCACCCCCGTCGGCAGCTTGAATAGAGGCCCCTTGAGGACCTTGCCGGCCCTCGCGATCTTGCCGGTCCGCTCGACCTCGCCGTCGCGGGCCACATCAAGCTGGAAGAGCCACTGGCAGAAATGGGCGTGCCCCATCGCTGTGAAGTTGTGGTCGAGGCCGGGATGAAGCCGCATGATGTCGGCGGGGTTCGTGAAGAGCCAGGCTGGCCTCCCCTTGTTATGCAGCGGAGCAATCCGGCGGCGGATGAAGTCTGCCTCGATCATCTCAAGGGTGAGGCCGGCCTCGGTGAGCCGGAGGATCCTGGTGGTGGCGACCGTGAGCTTCTCGTCGTCAGCATCGACGTCGCTCCAGTCGCTTCTGCGGACCGGCGGCGCCCGGCGAACTTCGCAGAACGCCGGCGGGTCCTTCTCCTCGATCCAGCACCACCGGCCCCGCCATTCTTCCCACCTCTCCTTCATGGCGCCCTCCGGATACGCCCCCTTGGATCTTGAGACCCAGGCGATGCAACCGGAGATGGCGCCCCCTGGTTGGATCCGAGGGGAGAAGTAATGGCGGAAGAGCACCGTGTTGCGGTGCACTCCGGCGAAGCCCTCGCGGAGATGCGCGAAAAGGGCCATGCACGCCACCGCATTCGGAGTAAAATCTAGGAGGCGGAAGCCGAAGGTATGCATGACGTCGCTGAAGAAATCAGAGAAGGGAGGACAGAACCCGCAAGAAAAATAATCGACAAAGAAGGGGTACCGATTTGGGGCAGCCTCGGCGCAGTCAGCGGGGATGACGCGCGTGGCTGGATGCCCTGAATTCCCCCCCCCCCCCGTCTTCACTCCCCACAGGGGCCTGAAGGAGTCCTTAAACTCGAACACGTCGACTGTCGAGGGGAAGAAGGCGGACTGCGTCCGCTGCACCGCCAGCGCACTCCCCGACGGCTCTGCGGCTCCGGCGTCCTTGGCCACTCCCTTGCCCTTGGTGTATTTTGGCGCCACGGCGAATGGGGGAGGAGGGCAGGACAGAGGGCGGCGGAAGCGCAACGGCGGCGAACAGGAACGAAGCTTGAAGAAGAAGAGGAAGGCAAGCGGAGTTTTCCGAGATTGGGGTTGCGCGAAGGGTAAAAGGAACAGTGCGCCCACGGTTATCCCTTTTTATGGGGAAGCCGCGGGGCGCGCTGCCCATTTACTGCGATGTGACGCATGCGTGTGGAAACCGCCCCACGCATGCCGCCCACATCACGCACGCCCCTCCACGCCGCACCGCGCGCGCGTCGTGGGAAGCGCCGCGCGCAAAAAGTCTTACCGCGGTAAAAACCGCCCCGCCTGCCCGCGCACCGTTTTGGGCCTGGCCCAACAACGTGTCGCGCTTATGTGTGGCCCAGGCCCGGGGGCTCCTGTCGGTGTACAAAAAGAGGGGTGCGTTTTTGTACCCCTTTACCTGTGCACGGGCAGTCGGAGCCACGCCTACGGTCACGCCAAGCAGAACAGGGGAGGTGAGCCAAGGTAAGACCGAAGCCCAAGATAACAAGAGCAACGCCAAGGCCAAGACCACAAAAGAGCAGAGGGACGAAGCAGGTTCCCCCGGCAAGACCCTTGCCGGGGCAGCTCGCCCCACACCAACAAAGTGAGCCACCCTTGAGCCCACGGTCCCCAACGCCATCATCCAAGTGGGGCCAGGGCTCGGGAAGGCACCTCTGTGGTGGCATGCAGATCTTTGTGAAGACATATTCAAGATCAGATGAGGATTAGAAAACGACGATCCTCGGCAAGATCCTTGCTGAGGAAAGCCACCAGACCCCCGGCTAGGCCCTTGCCGGGGACGACAGCGCGCCACGGCAAGACCCTTGCCGGGCCACACGGCAAGACCCTTGTCGGGGCACCCGGCAAGGCCCTCACTAAGGACGCCAGCAGGGCCACCGCCAGGCCCATGCCAACCAAGCTTCCACCGCCATTCACATGCAGCTGCCAGCCCAACCAGCTAGGCGGGCACCTGCGTGGCAACATGCAGTTTCCAGGCCAACTCATCGAGCGCCTGCGTGGCGCATGCAGATCTTCGTGAAGGCTCCACCACCGCGCCACCTCAGCTGCCTGCCTGCCTACACGGCACCGCACGCATTGCTGACCAAGGCGTGTGTTGAAGCGAGGAGGAGCGGCGACGGACGGGATGGGCCTCGCCCCCATCCCCGATAAAGCAAGGGGACACCTAAGCTACGCATTAAATGCGTCTTGTCCTGTAATACGAGCGATAAGCTCAGGGCACTGTACGCCTTTCCACCTCCTGTGTGCCACTGTGGCAGCCCCTTCCGACTATAAAAGGAGGCCCATGGCATACTGGAGAACTCTCTGAAATACACCCATCAAAGCAGGACTAGGGTTTTACGCATCCTCGCGGCCCGAACCTGGGTAAACGATCCTTGTGCTGTCTACTAGCCCTGCTCTTCTCGCAACCCCTTGCCCCGGCAACCGTAGTAGGGATTCTTGTGATCCCATAGTTGTCGTTCCACACTGACATCGACTACATGAAACTTCATCATCTTTGGGCCTAAGGGAATGCATTGTGGAGTACTTATTAGATGATGGGTTGCTAGTGACAAAAGCTTAAACCCTAGTTTATGCGCCGTAAGGGGCTGATTTGGATCCATATGTTTAATGTTATGGCTATATTTTTCTTAATTCTTCTTTCGTAGTTGTGGGTGCTTGCGAGAGTGGTAAATCATAAGTGGGAGGTTTGTTCAAGTAAGAACATCACCCAAGAGCCGGTCCACCCATATATCAAATTATCAAAGTAGCAAACGTGAATCAAACAAACATGATGAAAGTGACTAGATGAAATTCCCATGTGTCCTCGAGGACATTTTACTTATTATTAGATATTGTTCCAGCCTGTCCTTTGCAACAAAAAGGATTGGGCTACCCTGCTACACCTTAGTTACTATTGCTACTTGTCACTTGTTACAAATTATCTTGTTATCAAATTACCTGTTATCGACAATTTCAGTGCTTGCAGAAAATACCTTACTGAAAACCGCTTGTCATTTCCTTCTGCTCCTCGTTGGGGTCGACACTCTTACTTACCAAAAGGACTACAATTGATCCCCTATACTTGTGGGTCATCAACAACACAACAAATGAACCAAACAGTTAGCTGAGCATCACATTGCAGAAAAGAACGTATACCAGAAGATCAGATTGTTGAACCAAACTATTAACTGAACATCACATTTCAGAAGATCAGATTGCATATTAACATTACAGAGGGTAATAAACTAGAAGGCACTAGCGATTGCCTCGAGAAAACACCACAAACTGACGTTTAAAGCAGCCAATCGCATGGAAGCGTCCACACGCGAGGAGTCCATGGTGGCCTTGATGGCGAGGTGCTCCTCCAAGATCTGGCAGCCGGCACGCATGGCAGCCATCGGGACCTCATCCGCACGTGCGGCCGTGATTTGTTTCTCCGCTGCCAAATGCTCATTGAGCTCTTGGCTATACTGCGTGGAAAATGTTTATGGGTGGCGTTTATTGGAGAATGGGGCAGTGATTTGGGTGGAAGGTGTTGATGACCCACAAGTATATGGGATCAATTGTAGCTCTTTTCGATAAGTAAGAGTGTCGAACCCAACGAGGAGTAGAAGGAAACGACAAGTGGTTTTCAGCAAGGTAATGTCTGTAAGTGCTGAAATTGTAAGTAACAGAGTAGTTTGATAGCAAGATAATTTGTAACTAGAAAGTAACGATAATAGTAACAAAAGTGCAGCAAGGTAGCCCAATCCTTTTGAGGCAAAGTACAGGCCAAACTGGTCTCTTATAGTAAGCAAAGCATTCTTAAGGGTACACGGGAATTTCATCTAGTCATTTTCATCATGTTGGTTTGATTCGTGTTCGCTACTTTGATAATTTGATATGTGGGTGGACAGGTGCTTAGGTGTTGTTCTTACTTGAACAAACCTCCTACTTATGATTAACCCTCTAGCAAGCATCCGCAACTACGAGAAAAGTATTAAGAATAAATTCTAACCATAGCATTAAACTTTTGGATCCAGTCGGTCCCTTACGGAATAGCGCATAAACTAGGGTTTAAGCTTCTGTCACTCTCGCAACCCATCATCTAATAACTACTCCACAATGCATTCCCTTAGGCCAAAATATGGTGAAGTTTCATGTAGTCGACGTTCACATGACACCACTAAGGGAATCACAACATACATACTATCAAAATATCAAACACATATCGAGTTCACGTGATTACTTGCGACATGATTTCTCCCGTGACCTCCAGAAAAAAAGTAACTACTCACAAATGATAATCATGCTCAAGATCAGAGGGGTATTAAATAGCATATTGGATCTGAACATATAATATTCCACCAAATAAACCATATAGTAATCAACTACATGATGTAAACAACACTACTAGTCACCCAGAAGCACCAATCTATAGTCCTGGTACAAAGATTGAACACAAGAGATGAACTAGGGTTTGAGAGGAGATGGTGTTGTTGAAGATGTTGATGGAGATTGCCCTCCCCAAGATGGGAGAGTCGTTGGTGATGATGATGACTATGATTTCCCCCTCCGGGAGGGAAGTTCCCTCGGTGGAATCGCTCCACCGGAGGGCAAAAGTGCTCCTACCCAAGTTCCGCCTCGAGATTGCGGTGCTCCATCCCGAAAGTCTTCCCCTGATTTTTTTTAGGTCATAATGACTTATATACCAGAAGATGGGCACCGGAGGTGGGCCGAGGGGAGCACAACCCACCAGGCATGCCTGGGCTCCCTGGCGTGCCCAGGTGGGTTGCGCCCACCTAGTGGGCCCCCTCTGGTACTTATTGGCTCCAATATTCCTCATATATTCCATAAAAAATCTACGTAAAGTTTCAGCTTGTTTGGAGTTGTGTGCAGAATAGGTGGCCTGACGTAGCTTTTCCAGGTCCAGATTTCCAGCTGCCGGAATTCTCCCTCATTGTGTGTACCTTGCACATTATGAGAGAAAAGGCATTAGAATTACTCCAAAAAGCATTATTATGCATAAAAAAATCATATATAACAGTAGGAAAACATGATGCAAAATGGAAGTATCAACTCCCCCAAGCTTAGACCTCGCTTGTCCTCAAGCGAAAACCAAAATCGAAAAACAGGTCCACATGCTTAGAGAGAGAGGTGTCGATAAAAACAAAATACAGACATAGAAGCATCATCTAGATTATTATAACAGCAACAAATTTAAACATAAACTTTTATCCTAGACTTCTCATGAATAAGTAACAATTCATCACACTATCAAAGTATAAAGCATAAACTCTATTAGAAACCAACAACTATGTTCTCAGTCAACTTTGCAACTACAATTCGTCATCTTTTCAGGAAGGGTCACGTATTGGAGCCTTTAGGCAAGTCCACATACTCAACCATCATATAGTCTTCTATGATTGCTAACACTTACCGTATACACATGAGCAAAACGTTTCAACCGGACACATAGAAAGATAGGGGCTTATAGTTTCGCCTCCCAACGTATTCACCTCAAGGGTGATGTCAACAATAATAAGTCATGCTACCCATATTCAACTGGACATATGTGCCTAGATCTTTCCTCACCACATGATGCTTGCCAAAGGAGAAAAATAAGAAGGAATAGAGATAAAAACTTTGACTCTTGCATAAAAGTAAAAGATAGGCCCTTCGCATAGGGAAGCAGAGGTTGCCATGCGCTTATTTGTTTGTATGCTCAACCCCTTAGTGCAAAAAGAACGTCACGTTGTATTGCCCCTTGTGATGGCAACCTTTATTATGCAGTTTGTCGCTTTTATTCTTCACCATCATAAGTTCGTACAACGCTCAATTTTCTCTTACACTAAATGATCGCACACTTTTATAAGCAATTTTTATTGCCTTATTGCACCGATGATAACTTACTGGAGGGATCTTGCTCAATCCCTAGGTTGGTATGGTTGACTCTTGAAAATAAGATTTGGGTTTAAGGGTTTTTGGATGCACATGTAGTATCTCTACTTGGTGCGGAATTTTTGGCTAGCAAAGATAGGGGGCAAGCACCACATGTTAAAGGATCTATGACAATATAACTTCTATGTGAATATGAACATAAATCATTATGTTGTCGTCCTTGTCCAACATCAACAATTTTGGCATATATTATTTTGATGGGGGCTCACAATCACAAAAGATTTCCAGGATAGTGTATTTATATGTGAATCTTCTCTTCCCTTATTATTCTTTCATGAATTGCATCATTGACCAATGTTATGTTTGTCAATCTCTAATAAAATTTCCTACTTATACTTTTCTTTATGTGGTGTCATCACCTACCATAAGATTAGCATATGATCTTTTTCATTTATTTCCTTTCTTTTTATTGCAACATGACAGTAAAGAAAGCAAAAACTCAAACTAAACTTTATTATATATCTTGCACACGATTACAAGGATAGATCACTAAGCAAACTCTAGTAAATAAAGGATTGAACTAAACTTTTATTCATCTAAAGCAAAATATAACTATGAATCGAACTAAGATAAGTAAAGGCAAAAGACAGTGGGGGTGATACGATACCGGGGCACCTCCCCCAAGCTTGGTAGAAGCCAAGGGGAGTGCCCATACCCGATACTCAAATTTTTTTTGGTGATGAATAAGAAGGTGGTGGTGATGAAGTAGAGGAGTCCTTGTCCTTCAAGATCAAGAGATTCTCCTATCTACGGATGACGCTCTGGAGGAAGATGATGTGCTCTTGATGCAGAATATTTTCACGAGTGAGATATTTATTTTGCACACGAACCGTTTCAATGATTCGAAAGGCTTCAATCTCAATCGGGGTAAGATGAGCATAATAAGGTTTAAGGATATCCTCTTCCTCTTCCTCAGCAGGCCAGGCCTGCTCAACCACCGGTGCTTGATCTCCGGTATTCTCCTTGCTCTTGTCCCCTTTGACGGCTTCTATGGGCTCCTCTCTCTTCAGCTCGATCCTCATCAACCAAGCATCCTCTTTCACGTTGTTGGAGGAAGAAGAAGTCATGATGCCTGGCTCAACAGATCTGACCGGAAACAACAAGAAAAGAGAACAAAAGGTTTCTCTAAGATACGGTGGTTAATAGGTTCGGGGGGTATATAAAGATTTTTTATCTTTGGAAGCAAGCAAACGGTAGAAAAACGGAGTTCGGAAGGTACCCGAGGTGGGCACAACCCACCTGGGCGCGCCTGGCATGGTGTCTTGTGTCCACCAGGGTCACTTTCCTGGTTGTTTCTTATTTTCCTATTTTTTGTTATACTCCAAAACTGACAAAAATTATTTTTGCGGACTTTTCGGAGTCTGTTTACTTACCATATCACGTACCTCTTTTTTTCACAATTCTGGAGTGTTCCGGAAGAACTCTTTTATGTGTTCCTTCGGTGTCAAAGTTTGGATAATATTACTTTCAACATTAATGGGCGTACCTGAGATATAATGTTTTATTCGTTGCCCATTAACAACCTTCGGGTTAGTGCCTTCGGCATTATTTATTTTGATAGCTCCAGACCAATAAACCTCCTCGATAACATAGGGTCCTTCCCATTTGGAGAGGAGTTTTCCTGCAAAGAATCTAAAACAAGGGTTGTACAAAAGAACATATTCTCCAACCTTGAACTCACGCTTTTGGATTCTTTTATCATGCCATCTTTTAACTTTCTCTTTAAATAACTTGGCATTTTCATAAGCTTGGGTTCTTCATTCATCTAATGAGCTAATATCAAATAACCTCTTTTCACCGGCAAGTTTGAAATCATAGTTGAGTTCTTTGATTGGCCAATATGCTTTATGTTCTAACTCAAGAGGCAAATGACAAGCTTTTTCATAAACATTTTATAAGGAGACATACCCATAGGATTTTTGTATGATGTTCTATAAGCCCAAAGTGCATCATATAATTTCTTAGACCAATTCTTCCGGGGCCGATTGACAGTATTTTGCAAAATTAATTTTATTTCACTATTGCTAAGTTCAACTTGACCACTAGACTGAGGATGATAAGGTGATGCAATTCTATGGTTGACATCATACTTGGCAAGCATTTTACGGAAAGCACCATGAATAAAGTGTGAACCACCATCAGTCATTAAATATCTAGGGACTCCAAACCTTGGGAAAATAACTTCCTTAAGCATTTTAATAGAGGTGTTGTGATCAGCACTACTGGTTGGAATAGCCTCTACCCATTTAGTAACATAATCAATAGCAACCAAAATATGTGTATACCCATTAGAGGAAGTAAAAGGTCCCATGTAATCAAATCCCCAAACATCAAATGGTTCAACAGCAAGTGAATAATTCATAGGCATTTCCTGACACTTACCGATATTACCTATTCTTTGACATTCATCACAAGATAAGACGAACTTACGGGCATCCTTGAAGAGAGTAGGCCAATAAAACCCAGATTGCAATACCTTGTGAGCAGTTCTGTCTCCCGCATGATGTCCTCCATAAGCTTCAGAGTGACATTTCCGTAGGATTTGTCCATGTTCATGCTCAAGTACACAACGTCTAATAATACCATCTACTCCTTCTTTATAAAGATGTGGGTCATCCCAAAAGTAATGTCTTAAATCATAGAATTTTTTTCTTTTGTTGGTATGTAAAGCAAGGTGGTAAATATTTAGCAACAATGTAATTAGCATAGTCAGCATACCAAGGAGTGTTATGAGAAACATTTATTGCAGCTAACTGCTCATCAGGAAAACTATCATCAATAGGTAGTGGGTCATCAAGCACATTTTCAAGCCTACACAAGTTATCAGCTACGGGGTTCTCAGCTCCTTTTCTATCAGTGATATGTAAATCAAATTCTTGTAGCAGGAGAACCCATCGAATAAGTCTAGGTTTAGCATCTTCCTTTTTCATAAGATATTTTATAGCAGCATGATCGGTGTGAACAATTACGTTTGAGCCAACAATGTAAGATCTAAATTTATCACAAGCAAACACCACTGCTAGGAATTCTTTTTTAGTAGTAGCATAATTTCGTTGAGCACTGTCTAGAGTTTTACTAGCATAATGAATAACATTCAGTTTCTTATCAACTCATTGTCCTAGAACATCACCAACAGCATAATCACTAGCATCACACATAATTTCAAAAGGCAAGTTCCAATCAGGTGGTTGAACAATAGGTGCAGAAATTAAGGCTTTTTTGAGTGTTTCGAAGGCTTCTAAACAATCATCATCAAAAAAAAGGAACGTCCTTTTGCAAAAGATTTGTAAGAGGCCTAGAAATTTTAGAAAAGTCTTTGATAAATCTCCTATAGAAACCAGCATGACCTAGGAAACTATGAATACCTTTGATATCTTTAAGACATGGCATTTTGTCAATTGCATCAACCGTAGCTTTGTCCACTTCAATACCTCTTTCAGAAATTTTATGGCCCAAAACAATACCTTCATTAACCATAAAATGGCACTTCTCCCAATTCAAGACAAGATTTGTTTGCTCGCATCTCTGCAAAACTCAATCAAGATTGCTTAAACAATCATCAAAAGACTTCCCATAAACAGAGAAGTCATCCATGAAAACCTCAACAACCTTTCACAAAAGTCGGAGAATATAGCAGTCATACATCTTTGAAAGGTAGCAGGTGCATTGCATAAACCAAAAGGCATACATCTATAGGCATAAGTTCCAAAGGGACACGTGAAAGTGGTCTTTTCTTGATTAGGTTGAGAAACAGGTATTTGTGAAAAACCAAAATATCCATCAAGGACGCAAAAATGTGTGTGCTTAGACAGTCCTTCTAGCATTTGATTAATAAAAGGCAGAGGGTAATGATATTTTCTAGTTGATTTGTTTAATTTTCTAAAATCAATTACCATTCTATAGCCTATAACAATTCTTTGTGGAATAAGTTCGTTCTTATCATTAGGAACAATAGTAATACCTCCTTTCTTAGGGACACAATGAATAGTACTTACCCATCTACTATCAGCTGTAGGATAGATTATACCTGCTTCCAGAAGTTTTAAGATTTCTGTTCTTACGACTTCCTTCATTTTTCGGATTTAACCGACGTTGGTGATCAACAATGGGTTTAGCATCAGGTTCCATATTAATCTTGTGCTGACATAGAGTGGGACTAATGCCCTTTAAATCATCAAGAGTATATCCAATAGTAGCTCGGTGCTTCCATAGAACTTTCAATAATCTTTCTTCTTCATGTTCTGAAAGGTTAGCACTAATAATAACAGGATATATCTTCTTCTCATCAAGATAAGCATATTTCAAAGTATCTCGCAATTGTTTTAATTCAAACATAGGATCACCTTTAGGTCGAGGAGTACCTCCTAGAGTTTCAAGAGGCAAATTGTGTTTAAGCAGAGGACGTTGTTCAAAGAAAATCTGATCTATTTCGTTTCCTTCATGCATATGTAAATCATTTTCATGGTCTAGCAAATATTGTTCTAGTGGATCAGTAGGAGGCACAACAATAGAAGCAAGACCAATTATTTCATCCTTACTAGGCAATCCCTTTTCATGAAGCTTTCTACTAAACTTGGAAAAATTAAACTCATGAGACTCATCACCAAAACTAACACCGATAGTTTGTTCCTCACAATCTATTTTAGCATTAACGCTGTTCAAGAAAGGTCTACCAAAGATAATGGGACAAAATTCATCTTGTGGGGAACCAAGAACAAGAAAATCAGTAGGGTATTTTATTTTCCCATACAAGACTTCAACATCTCTAACAATCCCAAGTGGTGTGATGGTGTCTCTATTAGCAAGTTTAATAGTGGCATCTATTTCTTCTATTTCAGTGGGTGCTATGTCATTCATAATTTCTTGATATAAAGTAAAGGGAATAGCAGTCACGCTAGCATCTATGTCACATAAACCATGATAACATTGATCTCCTATTTTAACTGAGACAACAGGCATGCCAACAACGGGTCTATGATTATTCGTTTTTTCGGGTTTGGCAATTCTAGTAGCTTCATTACAGACCATCTATATTTTCTTCCAAGAGATCCTTAACCATAGCAACACTAGGTTCTACTTTAATTTGTTCATCAGGTTTAGGTGTTATAATAAAACTTTTGTTGACCACAGTTGAAACTTTAGCATGTTCCTTTATCCTAACAGGGAAAGGTGGTTTCTCAATATAACCAGTAGGAACAACTGGATCAACATTATAAAGTATAGTTTCCTCTTTAGCTAGTACCGGTTCTTTAATTTCTTCTTTAATAGGTGGGTGATATTTAAACCACTTATCTTTAGGGAGATCAACATGAGTATCAAATGATTCACAAAAGGAGGCTACTATCTCAGAGTTAAGTCCATATTTAGTGCTAAACTTTTGAAAAGCATCGGTATTCATAAAAGACTTAACACAATCATACTTAAACTTAATACCTGACTCTTTACCTATGTCGAGTTCCCAATCTTTAGAGTTGCGTTTAATTCTTTCCAAAAGATCCCACCGGAATTCAATAGTCTTCTTTATAGAAGGACTAGCAGAAGAAGTATCAAGCATGGATCGATCATTATGAGAAAGATGAGCATAAAAATTCTGGATAATAATTTCTCTTGAGAGCTCATGATTGGGGCATGAATATAACATTGACTTAAGCCTCCCCCAAGCTAGAGCGATACTTTCTCCTTCAAGATTCCAAAAATTATATATGTAATTCCGATCACGATGAACTAGATGCATGGGATAATTTTTTTGGTGGAACTCCAATTTCAATCGATTCCAAGATCCAATATCATAGCATAGCCTATACCATTACAACGATTTTCCCTTCAAAGATAAAGGGAAAACCTTCTTCTTAACTTCATCTCCGGGTAAACCTGCAAGCTTAAATAATCCACAAATTTGTTCCAGATATATCAAGTGCATATCAGGATGTTCGGTTCCATCTCCTGCATAAGGATTAGCTAGCAGTTGTTCCATCATACCCGAAGGAATTTCATATTCAATATTTTAAGTAGGAGCAGTGGGTTGAGGGGTAGCTAATTGTGGTTCCAGTCGAGGTGAAGATACCCCGAACAAACCCCTCAAAGGATTGTTTTCCATAGTAACAAGTGACAGTAATTTTCAACACACTATATAAATGTTTCCTTACCAAATTCCACTTACCAAAGGCGTTTCACTCCCCGGCAACGGTGCCAGAAAATAGCTTTGATGACCCACAAGTATATGGGATCAATTGTAGCTCTTTCCGATAAGTAAGAGTGTCGAACCCAACGAGGAGCAGAAGGAAATGACAAGTGGTTTTCAGTAAGGTAATGTCTGCAAGTGCTGAAATTGTAAGTAATAGAGTAGTTTGATAGCAAGATAATTTGTAACGAGCAAGTAACGATAATAGTAACAAAAGTGCAGCAAGGTATCCCAATCCTTTTGAGGCAAAGGACAGGCCAAAACGGTCTCTTATAGTAAGCAAAGCATTCTCGAGGGTACACGAGAATTTCATCTAGTCACTTTCATCATGTTGGTTCGATTCGTCTTCGCTACTTTGATAATTTGATATGTGGGTGGACCGGTGCTTATGTGCTGTTCTTACTTGAACAAACCTCCTACTTATGATTAACCCTCCCGCAAGCATCCGCAACTACAAGAAAAGTATTAAGAATAAATTCTAACCATAGCATTAAACTTTTGGATCCAATCGGTCCCTTGCAGAATAGTGCATAAACTAGGTTTTAAGATTCTATCACTCTCGCAACCCATCATCTAATAACTACTCCACATTGCATTCCCTTAGGCCCAAATATGGTGAAGTGTCATGTAGTCGATGTTCACATGACACCACTAAGGGAATCACAACATACATACTATCAAAATATCGAACACATATCAAGTTCACATGATTACTTGCAACATGATTTCTCCCGTGATCTCAAGAACAAAAGTAACTACTCACAAATGATAATCATGCTCAAGATCAGAGGGCTATTAAATACCATATTGGATCTGAACATATAATCTTCCACCAAATAAACCATATAGTAATCAACTACAAGATGTAATCAACACTACTAGTTACCCACAAGCACCAATCTATAGTTCTGGTACAAAGATTGAACACAAGAGATGAACTAGGGTTTGAGAGGAGATGGTGCTATTGAAGATGTTGATGGAGATTGCCCTCCCCAAGATGGGAGAGTTGTTGGTGATGATGATGACGATGATTTCCCCCACCGGGAGGGAAGTTCCCCCAGCGGAATCGCTCCGCCGGAGGGCAAAAGTGCTCCTGCCCAAGTTCCGCCTCGAGACGGCGATGCTCCGTGCCGAAAGTCCTCTCCTGATTTTTTCTAGGTAAAAATGACTTATATACCAGAAGATAGGCACTGGAGGTGGGCCGAGGGGAGCACAACTCACCAGGGCGCGCCTGGGCTCCCTGCTGCGCCCAGGTGGGTTGTGTCCACCTGGTGCGCCCCCTCTGGTACTTATTGGCTCCAATATTCCTCATATATTCCTTAAAAAATCTCTATAAAGTTTCAGCTTGTTTGGAGTTGTGCAGAATAGGTGGTCCGACGTAGCTTTTCAGGTCCAGATTTCCAGCTGCCGGAATTCTCCCTCTTTGTGTGTACCTTGCACATTATGAGAGAAAAGGCATTAGAATTACTCCAAAAAGCATTATTATGCATAAAAACATCATAAATAACAGTAGGAAAACATGATGCAAAATGGACGTATCGGGTGTCACACGAGCGATCGGGGCATGTGAGATAGAGAAGGAGGAGGATGGGGGTGGGGTGTGGATTACCTGACTATATCGATGAGGTCACACAGTAGGAAGGCACGTCGCCGGCGAGGAGGTGGCGCTGCAAGCAAGCAGTGAAGGTTTGAACTTGGAAAGGAAGGACGGAATAGTGGAAATGTGGCTTTTGGTCGGGAATAGGGGCGGCGAGCTATATATTTCTGTGGTTGCCAAAAATTTCATTCAGTGCAACGTACAACTAGTGCGCAAGTGTGGCTGATGCACGGGCGGTGGACAGTAGCCGACGAAGCTTCCAGCGTAAGACATACATGAGGGTGCCCCAAGATATTTTATACTCCATCGCACATGATTCTTGCTAATGATGTCTACTATGCAACTTTATCCTTGTAGACGTTGTTGGGCCTCCAAGTGCAGAGTTTTGTAGGACGGTAGAAAATTTCCCTAAAGTGTATGACCTAAGGCTTATCAATCCGTGGGAGGCGTAGGATGAAGATGGTCTCTCTCAAACAACCCTGCAACCAAATAACAAACAGTCTCTTGTGTCCCCAACACACCCAATACAATGGTAAATTGTATAGGTGCACTAGTTCAGCGAAGAGATGGTGATACAATTGTAATATGGATGGTAGATATAGGTTTTTGTAATCTGAAAATATAAAAACAACAAGGTGACTAGTAACAAAAGTGAGCAAAAACGGTATTGCAATGCTTGGAAACAAGGCCTAGGGTTCATACTTTCACTAGTGCAAGTTCCCTTAACAATGATAACATAATTAGATCATATGGAAATCCCTCAACGTGCAACAAAAGTCATTCCAAAGTTCCTATCACGGAGAACATAAGATGAAATTGCTTGTAGGGTACGAAACCACCTCAAAGTTATTCTTTCCGATCAATCCATTGAGCTATTCCTATAAGTGTCACAAACAGCCCTAGAGTTCATAGTAAAATAACACCATATGACACACATCAATCAACCCTAATGTCACCTAGGTACCCCAATGTCACCACAAGTATCCGTGGGTCAATTATACGATAAGCATCAATCAACTTCAGATTCATAATATTCAATCCAACATAAAATAACCTCAAAGAGTGCCCCAAGATTTCTACCGAAGAAACAAGGACGAAAACGTGCATCAACCCCTATGTATAGATTACCCCAATGTCACCTTGGGAATCCGTGAGTTGAGTGCCAGAACATACATCAAGTGAATCAATAGAACACCCCATTGTCACCATGGGTATCCCACGCAAGACATACATCAAGTGTTCTAAAACCATAATAGTATTCAATCCGATAATAGTGAAACCTCAATGGTAAAACTCAATTCATCACAAGAAGGTATAGGGGGGAAACACCATATGATTCAACTATAATAACAAAGCTCGCGGTACGTCAAGATTGTGCCATATCAAGAACACGGGAGAGAGAGAGAGATCAAACACATAGCTACTGGTACATACTCTCAACCCCGAGGGTGAACTACTCCCTTCTCGTCATGGAGAGCGCCAAGATGATGAAGATGGCCACCGGTGATGGTTTCCCCCTCCGGCAGGGTGCCGGAACGGGCTCCCGATTGGTTTTTCATGGCTATAGAGGCTTGCGGCGGTGGAACTCCCGATCTAAGTTTATTTCTGGAGGTTTCTATATTTAGAGGAATTTTTGGCGTCGGGAACAAGTCACGAGGGTCCACGAGGCGACGACAAGGTAGGGGGCGCCCTCCACCCTTGTGGATGCCTCGTGGCTCATCTGGTCCATCTCCGATACTCCGTGGGCTTCTTTTGGTCCATAAAAAACCATCGTAAAGTTTCAGCTCATTTGGACTCCGTTTGGTATTCCTTTTTTGTAAAACTCAAAAACAAGGAAAAACAGAAACTGGCACTGGGATCTAGGTTAATAGGTTAGTCCCAAAAATAATATAAAATAGCATATTAATGCATATAAAACATCGAAAACTGATAATATAATAGCAAGGAACAATAAAAAATTATAGATACGTTGGAGATGTATCAAGCATCCCCAAGCTTAATCCCTGCTCGTCCTCGAGTAGGTAAATGATAAAAACATATTTTTTGATGTGGAATGCTACCTAACATATTTATCCATGTAATTTTCCTTTATTGTGGCATGAATGTTCAGATCCATAAGATTCAAAACAAAAGTTTAATATTGAAATAAAAACAATAATACTTCAAGCATACTAACAAGGCAATTATGTCTTCTCAAAATAACATGGCCAAAGAAAGCTTATCCCTACAAAATCATATAGTCTGGCTATGCTCCATCTTCATCACACAAAATATTCAAATCATACACAACCCTGATGACAAGCCAAGCAATTGTTTCATACTTTTGATGTTCTCAAACCTTTTCAACTTTCACGCAATACATGAGCGTGAGCCATGGACGTAGCACTATAGATGGAATAGAATATGGTGGTTGCGGAGAAGACAAAAATAAGAAGATAGTCTCACATCAACTAGGCGTATCAACGGGCTACGGAGATGCCCATCAATAGATATCAATGTGAGTGAGTAGGGATTTCCATGCAACGGATGCACTAGAGCTATAAGTTTATGAAAGCTCAAAAGAAAACTCAGTGGGTGTGCATCCAACTTGCTTGCTCACGAAGACCTAGGGCAATTTGAGGAAGCCCATCGCTGGAATATACAAGCCAAGTTCTATAATGAAAAAATCCCACTAGTATATGAAAGTGACAACACAGGAGACTCTCTATCATGAAGATCATGGTGCTACTTTGAAGCACAAGTGTGGAAAAAGGATAGTAACATTGCCCCTTCTCTCTTTTCTCTCTTTTTTTTATTTTGGGCCTTCTCTCATTTTTTTGGCCTCTTTTTTTCCGTCCGGAGTGTCATCCCGACTTGTGGGGGAATCAGTCTCCATCACCCTTTCCTCACATGGTACAATGCTCTAATAATGAAGATCATCACACTTTTATTTACTTACAACTCAAGAATTACAACTCGATACTTAGAACAAAATATGACTCTATATAAATGCCTCCGCGGTGTACCGGGATGTGCAATGAATCAAGAGTGACATGTATGAAAGAATTATGAACGGTGGCTTTGCCACAAATACGATGTCAACTACATGATCATGCAAAGCAATATGACAATGATGAAGCGTGTCATAATAAACGGAACGGTGGAAAGTTGCATGGCAATACATCTTGGAATGGCTATGGAAATGCCATAATATGTAGGTATGGTGGCTGTTTTGAGGAAGGGTAATGGTGGGTGTAATGCACCGGCGAAAGTTGCGCGGTACTAGAGAGGCTAGCAATGGTGGAAGGGTGAGAGTGCGTATAATCCATGGACTCAACATTAGTCATAAAGAACTCACATACTTATTGCAAAAATCTATTAGTCATTGAAACAAAGTACTACGGGCATGCTCCTAGTGGGATAGATTGGTAGGAAAAGACCATCGCTCGTCCCCGACCACCACTCATAAGGAAGACAATCAATAAATAAATTTTGCTCCAACTTTGTTACATAATTATTCACCATACGTGCATGCTACGGGAATCACAAACTTTAACACAAGTATTTCTACAATCCACAATTTCTCACTAGCATGACTCTAATATCACCATCTTTATATCTCAAAACAATCATAAGGAATCAAACTTCTCATAGTATTCAATGCACTTAATATGAAAGTTTTTATTATATCCCTCTTGGATGCCCATCATATTAGGACTAAATTCATAACCTAAGCAAATTACCATGCTGTTTAGAGACTCTCAAAAAAATATAAGTGAAGCATGAGAGTTCATCAATTTCTTCAAATTAAAACCACCTCCGTGCTCTAAAAAGATATAAGTGAAGCACTGGAGCAAATGACAAACTACTCCAAAAGATATAAGTGAAGATCAATGAGTAGTCGAATAATTATGTAACTATGTGAAGACTCCTTATCATAAATAAAATTTCAGATCTCAAGTACTTTATTCAAACAGCAAGAAAAACAAAATAAAACGATTTCAAGGATAGCACATATTATGTGAAGAAGCAAAAACTTAGGCTCAACCGAGGCTAACCGGTGAATGTTGATGAAGAAAGGTGGGATGCCAACCGGGGCATCCCAAAGCTTAGATGCTTGAGACTTCTTGAAATATTAATTAGGGATGCCTTGGGCATCCCCAAGCTTGAGCTCTTGTGTCTCCTTAATTCCTCTCATATCATAGTTTCCCGGAATCTTAAAAACTTCATGCACACAAAACTCAACAAGAACTCGTGAGATAAGTTAGCATAAACCAATGCAATACCTTATCATTCTCTACTGTAGAAAATCACTAAAATTATAATCTTACATTGCATACTAAATGCCTCTGCATATTTAATACTCCCATCATCAAATAGAATCACTAAACAAGCAAACATATGCAAACATAACAGCAATCTGTCTAAACAGAACAGTCTGTAAAGAATCAAGAGGAATCATACATCCCTAACTCCAAAAATTCTGAAAATTTACCACACTGTAAGTAATTTGTTGTTACTCATTGTGTAAAAATTTCAAGATTTTATCATGTTCTGACTTTCCAGAAGAATTCAGACAATGATAGAAAACTTTCTGTTCTCAAAACAGCAACATATAGACTTGCAAAATAAGCATGGTAAAGGCTACACTTGACCTTTTTATTGCACTAAAAGATGCAAAAAATTACTATAAACAACAGCAAGAAAATCCTAATAGACTAAAATGACGCTCCAAGCAAAACACATATCATGTGGTGAATAAAAATATAGCTCCAAGTAAGGTTGCCGATGAACAAAGACGAAAGAGGGGATGCCATCTGGGGGATCCCCAAGCTTAGATGCTTGGTTGTCCTTGAGTATTACCTTGGGGTTCCTTGGGAATCCCCAAGCTTAGGCTCTTGCCACTCCTTATTCCATAGTCCATCAAAAATTCACCCAAAACTTGAAAACTTCACAACACAAAACTCAACAGAAAACTCGTAAGCTCCGTTAGTATAATAAAGCAAATCACCACTTAGGTACTGTTGTGAACTCATTCTAAATTTTTATTGGTGTTATATCTACCGTATTCCAACTTCTCCATGGTTCATACCCTCCGATACTACTCAGAGATTCATCAAAATAATTAAACAACACATAGAAAACAGAATCTGTCAAAAAACAAAACAGTCTGTAGTAATCTAGAAACTTTCCATACTTGTGTAACTCCAAAAGTTCTGAAAATTAGGACAACAGAGGCAATTTGTATATAAATCTTGTGTAAAAAATTCATAATTTTATCACGCTCCAGTGAATTTTCAAAATTCTGCAACTGGACGCAAAAGTTTCTGTTTTTCAGCAAGGTCAAATCAACTATCACCATAGATCATCCCAAAGGTCTTACTTGGCACTTTATTGAAATAAAATCTATAAAACATGATTACTACAGTAGCTTAATCATGTGAAAACACAAAAACAGTAGGGGTAAATGTTGGGTTGTCCCCCAACAAGCGCTTTTCTTTAACGCCTTTTTAGCTAGGCATGATGATTTCAATGATGCTCACATAGAAGATAAGAATTCAAACATAATGGGAGCATCATGAAGCATATTACTAGCACATTTAAGTCTAACCCACTTCCTATGCATAGGGATTTTGTGAGCAAACAATTTATGGGAGCAAGAATCAACTAGCATAGTAAGGTAAAATAAGAAAACTTCAAAAAAAATAACACATGGAGGGGAAACTTGATATTATTGCAATTCCTACAAGCATATATTCCTCCCTCATAATAATTTTCAGTAGCATCATGAATGAATTCAACAATATAACTATCACATAAATCATTCTTTTCATGATACATAAGCATAGAATTTTTATTACTCTCCACATAAGCAAATTTATTCTCATGAATAGCAGTGGGAGCAAATTCAACAAAATAACTATCATGTGAGGCATAATCCAATTGAAAATTAAAATCATGATGACAAGTTTCATGGTTATCATTATTATTTATAGCATACATGTCATCACAATAATCATCATAGATAGGAGCCAGGCTTTCATCTTAATAAATTTGCTCATCAAAACTTCGGGCACAAAAAACATCATCTTCAACAATCATAGCATCTCCAAGCTTGTGGCTTTGCATATCATTAGCATCATGGATATTCAAATAATTCATACTAACAACATTGCAATCATGCTCATCATTCAAAGATTTAGTACCAATATAAAGAACTTGATGTCTACTACGCAACTTTATCCTTGTAGACGTTGTTGGGCCTCCAAGTGCAGAGTTTTGTAGGACAGTAGGAAATTTCTCTCAAGTGGATGACCTAAGGTTTATCAATCCGTGGGAGGCATAGGATTAAGGTGGTCTCTCTCAAACAACCCTGCAACCAAATAACAAAGAGTCTCTTGTGTCCCCAAGACACCCAATACGATGGTAAATTGTATAGGTGCACTAGTTCGACGAAGAGATGGTGATACAGGTGTAATATGGATGGTAGGTATAGGTTTTTGTAATCTGAATATATAAAAACAGCAAGGTAACTTGTAAAAAAAGTGAGCCAAAATGGTATTGCAATACTTGGAAACAAGGCCTAGGGTTCATACTTTCACTAGTGCAAGTTCAGTCCCTCAACGTGCGACAAAAGTCACTCCAAAGACCCTATCGCGGAGAACATAAGATGAAATTGCTTGTAGGGTATGAAACCACCTCAAAGTTATTCTTTTCGATCAATCCGTTGAGATATTCCTATAAGTGTCACAAATAGCCCTAGAGTTCGTAGTAAAATAACACCATATGACACACAGCAATCAACCCTAATGTCACCTAGATACTCCAATGTCACCAAAAGTATACGTGGGTCAATTATACGATAACCATCAAACAAATTAAGATTCATAATATTCAATCCAACATAAACAACCTCAAAGAGTGCCCCAAGATTTCTACCGGAGAAACAAGGACGAAAACGTGCATCAACCCCTATGCATAGATTACCCCAATGTCACCTCGGGAATCCGTGAGTTGAGTGCCAAAACATGCATCAAGTGAATCAATAGAACACCCCATTGTCACCATGGGTATCCCACGCAAGACATACATCAAGTGTTCTCAAATCCATAATAGTATTCAATCCAATAATAGTGAAACCTCAAAGGTAAAACTCAATTCATCACAAGAAGGTAGAGTGGGGAAACACCATATGAGTCAACTATAATAACAAATCTTGCAGTACATCAAGATTGTACCATATCAAGAACACGAGAGAGAGAGAGAGAGAGAGAGAGAGATCAAACACATAGCTACTGGTACATACCCTCAGCCCCGAGGGTGAACTACTCTCTCCTCGTCATGGAGAACGCTGAGATGATGAAGATGGCCACCGGTGATGGTTTCCTCCTCCGGCAGGGTGCCGGAATGGGCTACCCATTGGTTTTTCGTGGTTACAGAGGCTTGCGGCGGCGGAACTCCCGATCTAGGTTTATTTTTGGAGGTTTCTGTATTTATAGGAATTTTGGCGTCGGGAACAAGTCAGGGGGGTCCACGGGGCGACGACAAGGCAGGGGGCACGCCCTCCACCCTTGTGGATGCCTCGTGGCTCCTCTGGTCCATCTCCGATACTCAGTGGGCTTCTTCTGGTCCATAAAAAATCACCGTAAAGTTTTAGCTCGTTTGGACTCCGTTTGGTATTCCTTTTGTGTAAAAGTCAAAAACAGAAGAAAAAAAACAGAGCCTGGCACTGGGCTCTAGGTTAATAGGTTAGTCCCAAAAATAATATAAAATAGCATATTAATGCATATAAAACATCCAAAATAGATAATATAATAGCATGAAACAATCAAAAATTATAGATATGTTGGAGACGTATCAACTAATAAACAGTTGTGGTAGAGTTGATTTTTTTCATTATGATTTGAAACACAAAATGTGGTTACGGCTAGAAAGGACAGTGTTTGAACTGTAACACATTTATCAGCAGTGAACATGCAACTATAGGAGTGCCGTGTTAACATTTGGAGTTATCCAGGGTTTGTTTGGCCTTTTTCATACACTAATTGAATTTCTAGGAATTTAATGTGCATAATTCAAATTTGAACTACAGACACATGCTCCATTGCACCAAAATGGGTTAATAATCATATATGTGTCCTTGGGTGAATGTTTATGTCCCATGCAAGAAATGGGGAAGAATTTCAAACATTTGGGCGTGTGTGACTCGGCCGTAAACATGTAGAAACTTGATTTTAAAATTGTTGTGAACCCAAAACTCGCTTGAAAATCATGAAACTTGGCATGGTGTTATGACATGGCACCAACATGGTGTGGTAAAAAAATTGTCCGATTTGGGACAAGCTTTGGTATAAACTTCTTACAAACGGGAGCTTCTCTCAAGAAGCCTCATGGTTCCGAGAGGGAACGGATCACCTATGTGTGCGAAACGACATACACTGCCTCTTCCCGCCTTGATTTATTTTAAAAATTCAACATGTAATTGTAGGAGTGTCGTGTTACAATTTGGAATTATATAGGGCTCGTTTGGCCTTTTATACATTATTTGAGTTTCTAGGCATTTAATGTGCATAATTCAAATTTGAACTACAGGCACATGCCCCAGTGCATCAAACTGGGTTGAAAAATCATATATGTGTCCTTGGTGAATGCTTAGGTCCCATGTAAGGAAAGAATGACATTTCAAACATCTGGGTGTCGTGGCTCGGCCGTAAACATTGACAAACTTGGTTTTAAAATTCCTGTAAATCCAAAACTCGCCTGAAAATCATGAAACTTGGCATGGTGTTATGACATGACACCAACATGTTGTGGTAAAAAAATGTCCGATTTGGGACAAGTTTTGGTATAAACTTCTTACAAACCGGAGCTTCTCTTAAGAAGCCTCATGGTTCCGAGAGGGAACATGTCACCTGTGTGTGCGAAACGACATACGATGCATCTTCCTGCGTTGATTTATTTTACGTAGGAAACATGCAACTATAGGAGTGTCGTGTTACAATTTGGAATTATTCCGGGTTCGTTTGGCCTTTTTATACATTATTTGAGTTTTTAGGCATTTAATGTGCATAGTTCAAATTTGAACTATAGGCACATGCCCCAGGGTTAAAAAATCATATACGTGTCCTTGGGTGAATGTTGAGGTCCCATGCAAGAAATGAGAATGAATTTCAGACATCTAGGCGTCGTGGCTCGACCTAAACATTGAGAAACTTGGTTTTAAAATTCCCGTAAATCCAAAACTCGCCTGAAAATTATGAAACTTGGCATGGTGTTATGACATGGCACCAACATGTTGTGGTAAAAAATATCATTTGGGACAAGTTTTGATATAAACTTCTTACAAACCGGAGCTTCTCTCAACCCTCTGGTTCTGAGAGGGAACGTCACCTCTGTGTGCGAAACGACATACGCTACCTCTTCCTGCCTTGATTTTTTACAAAGGCAACATGCAACTATAGGAGTGTCGTGTTACACTTTGGAATTATTCATAGTCTGTTTGGCCTTTTTATAAATTATTTGAGTTTTTAGGCATTTAATGTGCATAATTCAAATTTGAACTACATGCACATGCCCAGTGCACCAAACCGGGTTGAAAAATCATATACGTGTCCTTGGGTGAATGTTTAGGTCTCATGCAAGAAATGAGAATGTAGCGACCCGACCCAAAATCGGTCAAGTCTCTGTGTATCAGTACCATCCCAAGATCATGCTGGTACAGACGCTACATTGATGAAAAATTCAAAGTTCAATCACACCTGATTTATTACACGATTCTCATATAGAGTGTTTATTACAATACAATAAATTCGGCCGAAGGCCAACTCATGAGAAAAACTAAATGCTAGGAAAGCGTAGACGATGAGCGAGTCCATCCGACTACATAGGGCAATCACCCAGCGTAGATCGTAGCCTCACTCCTGGTCGGAAAACTCCTCTGCAACATGAGACGTTGCAATCGTGTAGGTCAGCATTTTGAATATGCCGGCAAGTCATAGAGAGAACAATAATAAAAATGATAACACTATATGCAATTTGGCTGTGGGGCTCTAAGTTTGAGTTTTGTGAAAAAGCCATTTTTCCCTACAACAAAAAGGACTTTCTTGCAATTACTACAAAATTTTGGTTGTTATTTAGATGGTTCCGCCAACCAGTGTCTCATACCCGAAAATCATTAATAACCCATCAATTAATTAATTATGTTCGGTGTTGAGGTTTCCGAAATACTCCAATTCCAAAGGCTCATTTGTCCGTAACCGGGGACACGGCTAATCGATTAGGTTTCCAGTATGCAGACTCTTGTACACTTTGCCCGCAAGAATCATTCCCTCCTTTATGTCCTCGCACTGCCTGGTGTTTGAAGACGGGACGAACAAAACAGGGTCTTCCGTAGAGTTCCTCTGGGCCACTGCCGGTGCCCATCCTACCGTTCTTCTACATCTCGTAGCACCATCCGGCCAGAGTCATGCCTAGGGTCGACCAAGCCAGAGACCATAATGGCTTGCGGCTGCACAGGTAAGCTTCCGGTCAAGGGGTATCCATCCGTCTCTTCGTGGCTAGGTGAAGCTTTCCGCAAGATGTCATGGCGCTTCTCCATGCATCTCGGCCATCCGCTGGTTTCTCCAGGGTACCCATCAACCGTCCTCCACCTAGTAGTGAATTTGAAGTCAATCTTGAGCATCCTGAAGTCATGGGGTTGTCATCATCTTGACTCTCACATCTCCCATATGAATCACTCAACCGACCCCGTCTACGAGCATAGCAAAAATAATCTACGACGTCCCGGGCAATGGTAACATAGGGATTTTGGGTGAACCTACCACATGATACTACTCAAGACTTGATTCAATTTTCTCCTACTGCATGCATGGTAGGGAGGAAAAATTCTAATGCAACAAACCATAGGTATTGTAAAACATGATCAAATGACTTGCCTGGCTGACGATCTTCGTAAGTGAGCGACTCGTGATAGCAAGCTTCGCACTCCAGAAATTCTATCGAGTCAACATAGCACAAATAAGTATACCACCATAAAATTTCTACTACAGCAGCAAGTAAATTATAATAACACACAAAGAAATCCAACAACAAAACCAACGAAGTCAAAGAATCAACGCAAGGTTTTTTACTACAAGTAAGACAAACTCAAAAATAATTTTCGTCTACAAAAATTTTCTTAAACAGAGCCAAAAAAAGGTTTTCGTTAAATGACATAAAGAAAAACATAAAATAAATTTAATGCAAAAAGAAACACATTAAAAGCTATAATAAAACTCCTTTTATGCCTAAAACAAAACTAGTAAGAAAATAAAAATAAAACATTTTCTTTTTCTGTAAATAAAAGGTCATGTTCTAAAACTACAGAAACAAATCTGAAATAAAAATACAACAAAGGTGGAAATATTTTTTTAAAGTAATTAAAACAACAGAAAACAACAACAAAGTGAAATAAACTAAAACAGGGTTGTTTTCGCGTAAAACTAATTTTAATAAAATCTAAAAATACGCAAATTAATCCTACTGCTAGGCAAGGTCAAAACAAAGCAGTGGCAGAAAGAATCGCCAAAAAATATTAATTCTAGCTCATTTTCTAGCAGAAATACTAATCTGACTAAAACTCATATAAAACAATTTAAAAAACTAAAACATGGCCGAAACTATTTTATACAGAAACTTTAGGAAATTTTTTGACTACAGCAAAAAGAATCAATCAAAACTCTAAATAACCTAAGAGTTATGAATTTTACAAAAACTGAACTATTCTGTTTTAGAAATAAAAACGAAGATAATAAAATAAAAACCGATGGGTGCTAATGGGCCTCGGGGCGGGCGACCTGAAACTATCTAGCGCACTAGGCGTAATATAGTCTAAACGCGTACGAGCTAAACAGATAAAAACCGATCGGGCCGGTCTAACTAAACCGCGAAAATAAATAAATCAATCTAAACCATAATAAACCGAAACTAAAACCGATCTATATGAAATAAAACCATACCCCTTCGGATCTAATCTAGACCCTAGGTTGCAGATCGGACGGTGGAGGGGAGGTGTGGCTTACAGCGACGGCGGTGACGAACGGAGACGACGGCGACAGCTCGGACGATGGCGGTGCGGCGGCTCCGGTCGTCGGGGAGGAAGGAGGACACGTCGGGCGGATGCGGCGAAGCAAGGGCGTCCTGGTGGTGGTGAAGGCGGAGGTCGGCGGCGGCAGGAACGAACAGGAGGCTCGAGGCGGCCTCGGTGCTCCGGCAGGAGCTCGGGGTATCGGGGGCGTCGCTGTGGGACAAAATAGGGGGCAAGACCATGCCAAAAGGTTGCGTAGAGTTGAGGGGGGTCGCCTGAAATGGTTTGAGGGCAGGAGGCCGCTCACCATTGGTGGCAGTGCGACGAACGACGGCGGTAGGCAGGGAGATCTGTTCGGATGTGGCGGGGGCTGTGGTCGGTTTTGGAGTAGGGTTTTAGGGGGGTCGAGGGAGGAGAGGTAGGGCTTTATATAGGGCAACGTCTTGGATGAGGGGGCGACTCGAGATCACGAGCCTAGGAAGATCGGAACCGCGGCGGCGCTCGGGCGCACTCCGGAGCGGTATAGCGTGACCGAGGGCGAGGGGAAAGAGATGAGGGCGGGCCCCGCGGGGCAGTGGGAGAGAGAGGGGAGCGTTGGGTCGGGCGACCGAGAGGAGAGGGTTCGGGCGCGGCGCGGGTGGAGTAGGCCGGCTCGGCTCGCTGGTGGGCCGCATCGGGTGCCGGCTGGGCCGGTTGGCTTGGCTGGCGCGTGGTGCGCCGAGACTTAAAAAAAAGACAGAGAAGAAATAAAATAACTAGAAAACAAAAATATTTTTATATAGGACACATATATATATAAATAATCAGAAAAGCAAACTCTAAAAGGTGAACTATTTTTCAGTGGTGAAAAAGAAACTTTATAAAAACATTTTTTTGAAAATTCCAAATAAATCCAAATTTAAATTCAAACTTTTGGCATTATTTTCTTCTGACATTTTTGGAGTGTCATTTTGGCTCCTCTCGTACTTTTGAACAAGTATTTGTTAGGTATTTTTTAAATGAATTTCAAATGCCAATTTGAATCCAAATTCAAACAAAACTCAAATGCCTCTGAAATTTTCCAAATGCCACACAATTCAAACAAAATGCATATATGCTTAGCTAATAATTGTAAAACATTCCAAATTGAAAATTTGGGATGTTACAAACCTACCCACCTTAAGATGAATCGCGCCCTCGAGATTCGGGTTGGCTAGCAAATAGGTGAGGGTGGTCTCGACGGAGATCTTCTCCTTGCTCCCAGGTGGCTTCCTCCTCGGAATGGTGGCTCCACAGAACCATGCAGAACTTGATGATCTTGCTGTGGGTAACTCTGCTCACAGTCTCGAGAATTCTGATGGGTTTCTCCTCATAAGTCAGATCACCGTCAAGCTGAATGGCCCCTAGGGGCACTGTGTCTCTCAAAGGAATATCGGCCATCTCAGCATGGCATTTCTTTAGCTGGGAAACACGGAAGACATCGTGAACTCCTGACAATGCTTCCGGCAATTCTAGCTTGTGTGCAACTTCTCCTCTGCGTTCGAGAATTTTGTAGGGGCCTATGAACCGGGGTGCTAACTTTCCTTTAACACCGAACCTCTTGATTCCTCGAAGTGGCGACACACGGAGATATGCTCGATCTCCCGCTTCGTACGTTACTTCCTTGCGTTTACTGTCGGCATAACTCTTCTGTCTCGACTGGGCTATCTTAAGTCTGTCTTGACTGGGCTATCTTAAGTCTATCTTGAATCAGCTTTACCTTCTCTTTGGAGTCTCTGATAAGATCGGGACCAAAAAGTTTTCGGTCTCCAACACCATCCCACATCAATGGTGTTCTGCACCTCCTTCCATATAGAGCTTCGAAAGGGGCCATCTTCAGACTGGTCTGGTAGCTGTTATTGTATGAGAACTCTGCGTATGGCAATTTATCATCCCAGCTAGACCCGTAGTCTAGCGCACAGGCTCTCAACATGTCCTACAGAATTTGGTTGACTCTCTCAGTCTGTCCATCTGTCTACGGATGAAAAGTTGTACTGAGGTCCAGCCTCGTACCCAAATAATCATGCAAGTGATTCCAAAACTTTGAGGTAAATTGTGTTCCTCTATCTTACACGATACTCCCCAGAACTCCATGCAGACATACGATCCTGGTCATGTATATTTTAGCTAACTTAGCGCTGGTATATGTGGTCTTCACGGGAATGAAATGAGCTACCTTGGTCAAGCGATCAACCACTACCCAGATAGAATCATAACCTGAACGGTCCTGGGTAATCCTGTGATAAAATCCATTCCAAGTTTTTCCCATTTCCACTTGGGTATCGGCAGAGGTTGAAGTAACCCTGCCGGCTTCTGATGTTCTGCCTTTACTCGCTGACAAACATCGCATACTGCTACGTACTCGGCAATATCCTTCTTTATACCTGTCCACCAGAAACTTTTCTTCAAGTCTAGATACATCTTGGTGTTGCCTAGGTGGATCGAGTACGGTGAATCATGGGCCCCCTAAAGAATTAACTTCCTGACCTCTAGGTCATTGGGCACATAGATACGATCCTCAAACCATAAAGTTTCGTGCTCATCTTCACAAAAACCTTTAGCCTTTCCGTTACTCATCTTTTCTTTTATCTCTGCAATTTCCTTGTCCGTCTTCTGGGCTTCTCAGATTCTTTTGGTCAAAGTAGACTGAATTTCCAGTGCTGCAACATATCCTCTCGGAACTATCTCCAGTCGAAGATCTCTGAAGTCATCGACTAACTCCTGGGGTAATCCTCCAGCTATGAGGGTGTTCACATAGCTTTTACGGCTCAAGGCATCTGCTACAACATTTGCCTTCCCTGGGTGATAATGAAATCTCATGTCATAGTCCTTGATCAACTCTAGACATCTCCTCTGCCTAAGGTTCAACTCCTTCTGCGTGAAAATATACTTCAAGCTCTTATAATCCGTGTAAACATCACAACTGTTTCCGACAAGGAAATGTCTCCAGGTCTTGAGTGCATGCACTACGGCTGCTAACTCCAAATCGTGTGTGGCATAATTCATCACGTGAGGTCGTAGCTGTCTGGAGGTATAAGCTACAACTTTGCCTTCCTGCATGAGCACTTCTCCGAGTCCTTGATGAGAAGCGTCACAATACACCTAGTAATCCTTGTGTATGTCCGGCAAAATTAGCATTGGGGCTGTAACCAAACGTTTCTTTAGCTCCTGAAAACTGGCTTCACAATCCTTGGTCCAAATGTACTTGGTTTCCTTCTTCAACAGCTCGATCATGGATTTAGCAATCATGGAGAAATTCTCAATAAATCTCCGATAATATCTTGCATGTCCGAGAAAACTGCGGATCTCCTTGACCGAGGTGGGGGACTGCCATTTGGTGACCGGTTCAACCTTGGTGGGGTCGACTGCTATTCCTTCTCCTGAAATAACATGTCCGAGGAATCCGACTTCCTTCAACGAAAATTCACATTTGCTGAAATTGGCATATAACTGATGTTCTCGGATTTTCTCCAGAACTAGACGCAAATGTGATACGTCTCCGTCGTATCTACTTTTCCAAACACTTTTGCCCTTGTTTTGGACTCTAACTTGCATGATTTGAATGGAACTAACCTGGACTGACGCTGTTTTCAGCAGAATTGCCATGGTGTTATTTATGTGCAGAAACAAAAGTTCTCGGAATGACCTGAAACTCCACAGACTTTATTTTTGGAAAATAATAAAAATACTGGAAGAAGAATCCACGTCGGGGGGGCCTCCACCTGTCCACGAGGGTGGGGGCGCGCCTGCCCCCCTGGGCGCGCCCCCTGCCTCGTGGGCCCCCTGACGCTCCACCGACCTCAACTCCAACTCCATATATTCGTGTTCGGGGAGAAAAAATCAGAGAGAAGGATTCATCGCGTTTTACGATACGGAGCCGCCGCCAAGCCCTAAAATCTCTCGGGAGGGCTGATCTGGAGTCCGTTCGGGGCTCCGGAGAGGGGAATCCGTCGCCGTCGTCATCATCAACCATCCTCCATCACCAATTTCATGATGTTCACCGCCGTGCGTGAGTAATTCCATCGTAGGCTTGCTGGACGGTGATGGGTTGGATGAGATTTATCATGTAATCGAGTTAGTTTTGTTAGGGTTTGATCCCTAGTATCCACTATGTTCTGAGATTGATGTTTCTATGACTTTGCTATGCTTAATGCTTGTCACTAGGGCTCGAGTGCCATGATTTCAGATCTGAACCTATTATGTTTTCATGAATATATGTGAGTTCTTGATCATATCTTGCAAGTCTATAGTCACCTACTATGTGTTATGATCCGGCAACCCCGAAGTGACAATAATCGGGACCACTCCTGGTGATTACCATAGTTTGAGGAGTTCATGTATTCACTATGTGTTAATGCTTTGGTCCGGTACTCTATTAAAAGGAGGCCTTAATATCCCTTAGTTTCCGCTAGGACCCCGCTGCCACAGGAGGGTAGGACAAAAGATGTCATGCAAGTTCTTTTCCATAAGCACGTATGACTATATTCGGAATACATGCCTACATTACATTGATGAATTGGAGCTAGTTCTGTGTCACCCTATGTTATGACTGTTACATGATGAACCGCATCCGGCATAATTCTCCATCGCCGATCCAATGCCTACGAGCTTTTCATATATTGTTCTTCGCTTATGTACTTTCCCGTTGCTACTGTTACAATCACTACAAAACCCAAAAATATTACTTTTGCTACCGTTACCGTTACTTCCATATTACTTTGCTACTAAATACTTTGCTGCAGATACTAAGTTATCCAGGTGTGGTTGAATTGAAAACTCAACTGCTAATACTTGAGAATATTCTTTGGTTCCCCTTGTGTCAAATCAATAAATTGGGTTGGATACTCTACCCTCGAAAACTGTTGCGATCCCCTATACTTGTGGGTTATCAAAATGTTCCTTATGCTCTTCCTCGCTCTTGGAGAAAACCAATATGTCATCGATGAACACCACGACAAACTTGTCCAGATATTCCATAAATACCTTGTTCATCATGCTCATAAAATACGCAGGGGCGTTAGTCAATCCGAATGACATGACTGTATACTCATATAAACCATACCTTGTGGTGAAGGTTGTTTTGGGTATATCATGTTCACGAATCTTCAACTGATGATACCCCGGTCGAAGATCGATCTTGGAGAATACTTTGGCTCCAACTAGCTGATCAAATAAATCATTAATCATCGCCAGAGGGTACTTATTCTTGATGGTCACATTGTTCAACGAATGATAATCCACAACCATTCTCAGGATTCCATCCTTCTTGTCTACCAAAAGAACTGGGGCTCCCCAAGGTGATGAGCTTTGCTGAATATATCCCTTCTCCAATAGCTCACTAATTTGCTTCTTGATCTCTTCCAAATCATTCGGGGGCATCCGATAAGGTCTCTTGGATATTGGGGTTGTGCCGGGCAATAACTCAATTAGAAATTCAATGTCTCTGTCCGATGGCATTCCTGATAATTCCTTCGGAAATGCATCGGCTCAATCTTGTACTACCGGTACTTCCTACTGAACAACTCTCGTGAGGGAATTCACCTAATTCTTCATCGATGTGCGTCTGGATACATACTTGATCCTCTTCTACTCCGGGATGGTGAGCAAAATCGTCTTGTGGGCATAGTCAATGTTTCCTTCAAACTTGGTTAAACAGTCCATTCCTAGGATCACGTCCAATCCCTGGGATTCCAATACTATGAGGTCTGCGAGAAAATCATGATTTCTGATGCTGAGGGTCGAATGACAGCCTAAGCATGTCGTCATCTTTCCTCCCGGGGAAGTGACCTGAAGAGGGGTTCAAAGGGTCCTAGTGGGCAACCCGTACTTCTCCACAACTACCCTTGATATGAATGAATGTGTTGCACCGGAATCAAACAGTACCAATACTGGACGTGAATTTAATAAAAACTTACCAACCATAGTGTCTGGCTTATCATAGACGTCCTCCACGTCGATGTAACCAGAATTTGCGTATTGTATGTGTTGCACCGGAAACAACTACCGTAGCTGTTATTGTATGAGAACTCTGCGTATGGCAATTTATCATCCCAGCTAGACCCGTAGTCTAGCGCACAGGCTCTCAACATGTCCTACAGAATTTGGTTGACTCTCTCAGTCTGTCCATCTGTCTACGGATGAAAAGTTGTACTGAGGTCCAGCCTCGTACCCAAAGTTTCATGCAAGTGATTCCAAAACTTTGAGGTAAATTGTGTTCCTCTATCTTACACGATACTCCCCAGAACTCCATGCAGACATACGATCCTGGTCATGTATATTTTAGCTAACTTAGCGCTGGTATATGTGGTCTTCACGGGAATGAAATGAGCTACCTTGGTCAAGCGATCAACCACTACCCAGATAGAATCATAACCTGAACGGTCCTGGGTAATCCTGTGATAAAATCCATTCCAAGTTTTTCCCATTTCCACTTGGGTATCGGCAGAGGTTGAAGTAACCCTGCCGGCTTCTGATGTTCTGCCTTTACTCGCTGACAAACATCGCATACTGCTACGTACTCGGCAATATCCTTCTTTATACCTGTCCACCAGAAACTTTTCTTCAAGTCTAGATACATCTTGGTGTTGCCTAGGTGGATCGAGTACGGTGAATCATGGGCCCCCTAAAGAATTAACTTCCTGACCTCTAGGTCATTGGGCACATAGATACGATCCTCAAACCATAAAGTTCCGTGCTCATCTTCACAAAAACCTTTAGCCTTTCCGTTACTCATCTTTTCTTTTATCTCTGCAATTTCCTTGTCCGTCTTCTGGGCTTCTCAGATTCTTTTGGTCAAAGTAGACTGAATTTCCAGTGCTGCAACATATCCTCTCGGAACTATCTCCAGTCGAAGATCTCTGAAGTCATCGACTAACTCCTGGGGTAATCCTCCAGCTATGAGGGTGTTCACATAGCTTTTACAGCTCAAGGCATCTGCTACAACATTTTCCTTCCCTGGGTGATAATGAAATCTCATGTCATAGTCCTTGATCAACTCTAGACATCTCCTCTGCCTGAGGTTCAACTCCTTCTGCGTGAAAATATACTTCAAGCTCTTATGATCCGTGTAAACATCACAACTGTTTCCGACAAGGAAATGTCTCCAGGTCTTGAGTGCGTGCACTACGGCTGCTAACTCCAAATCGTGTGTGGCATAATTCATCACGTGAGGTCGTAGCTGTCTGGAGGTATAAGCTACAACTTTGCCTTCCTACATGAGCACTCCTCCGAGTCCTTGATGAGAAGCGTCACAATACACCTGGTAATCCTTGTGTATGTCCGGCAAAATTAGCATTGGGGCTGTAACCAAACGTTTCATTAGCTCCTGCAAAATGGCTTCACAATCCTCGGTCCAAATGTACTTGGTTTCCTTCTTCAACAGCTCGATCATGGATTTAGCAATCATGGAGAAATTCTCAATAAATCTCCGATAATATCCTGCATGTCCGAGAAAACTGCGGATCTCCTTGACCGAGGTGGGGGACTGCCATTTGGTGACCGGTTCAACCTTGGTGGGGTCGACTGCTATTCCTTCTCCTGAAATAACATGTCCGAGGAATCCGACTTCCTTCAACGAAAATTCACATTTGCTGAACTTGGCATATAACTGATGTTCTCGGATTTTCTCCAGAACTAGACGCAAATGTGATACGTCTCCGTCGTATCTACTTTTCCAAACACTTTTGCCCTTGTTTTAGACTCTAACTTGCATGATTTGAATGGAACTAACCTGGACTGACGCTGTTTTCAGCAGAATTGCCATGGTGTTATTTATGTGCAGAAACAAAAGTTCTCGGAATGACCTGAAACTCCACAGACCTTATTTTTGGAAAATAATAAAAATACTGGAAGAAGAATCCACGTCGGGGGGGCCTCCACCTGTCCACGAGGGTGGGGGCGCGCCTGCCCCCCTGGGCGCGCCCCCTGCCTCGTGGGCCCCCTGACGCTCCACCGACCTCAACTCCAACTCCATATATTCGTGTTCGGGGAGAAAAAAATCAGAGAGAAGGATTCATCGCATTTTACGATACGGAGCCGCCGCCAAGCCCTAAAATCTCTCGGGAGGGCTGATCTGGAGTCCGTTCGGGGCTCCGGAGAGGGGAATCCGTCCCGTCGTCATCATCAACCATCCTCCATCACCAATTTCATGATGTTCACCGCCGTGCGTGAGTAATTCCATCGTAGGCTTGCTGGACGGTGATGGGTTGGATGAGATTTATAATGTAATCGAGTTAGTTTTGTTAGGGTTTGATCCCTAGTATCCACTATGTTCTGAGATTGATGTTTCTATGACTTTGCTATGCTTCATGCTTGTCACTAGGGCCCGAGTGCCATGATTTCAGATCTGAACCTATTATGTTTTCATGAATATATGTGAGTTCTTGATCATATCTTGCAAGTCTATAGTCACCTACTATGTGTTATGATCCGGCAACCCCGAAGTGACAATAATCGGGACCACTCCCGGTGATTACCATAGTTTGAGGAGTTCATGTATTCACTATGTGTTAATGCTTTGGTCCGGTACTCTATTAAAAGGAGGCCTTAATATCCCTTAGTTTCCGCTAGGACCCCGCTGCCACAGGAGGGTAGGACAAAAGATGTCATGCAAGTTCTTTTCCATAAGCATGTATGACTATATTCGGAATACATGCCTACATTACATTGATGAATTGGAGCTAGTTCTATGTCACCCTATGTTATGACTGTTACATGATGAACCGCATCCGGCATAATTCTCCATCACCGATCCAATGCCTACGAGCTTTTCATATATTGTTCTTCGCTTATGTACTTTCCCGTTGCTACTGTTACAATCACTACAAAACCCAAAAATATTACTTTTGCTACCGTTACCGTTACTTCCATATTACTTTGCTACTAAATACTTTGCTGCAGATACTATGTTATCCAGGTGTGGTTGAATTGAAAACTCAACTGCTAATACTTGAGAATATTCTTTGGTTCCCCTTGTGTCGAATCAATAAATTTGGGTTGAATACTCTACCCTCGAAAACTGTTGCGATCCCCTATACTTGTGGGTTATCAAAATGTTCCTTATGCTCTTCCTCGCTCTTGGAGAAAACCAATATGTCATCGATGAACACCACGACAAACTTGTCCAGATATTTTATAAATACCTTGTTCATCATGCTCATAAAATACGCAGGGGCGTTAGTCAATCCGAATGACATGACTGTATACTCATATAAACCATACCTTGTGGTGAAGGTTGTTTTGGGTATATCATGTTCACGAATCTTCAACTGATGATACCCCGGTCGAAGATCGATCTTGGAGAATACTTTGGCTCCAACTAGCTGATCAAATAAATCATTAATCATCGGCAGAGGGTACTTATTCTTGATGGTCACATTGTTCAACGAACGATAATCCACAACCATTCTCAGGATTCCATCCTTCTTGTCTACCAAAAGAACTGGGGCTCCCCAAGGTGATGAGCTTTGCTGAATATATCCCTTCTCCAATAGCTCATTAATTTGCTTCTTGATCTCTTCCAAATCATTCGGGGGCATCCGATAAGGTCTCTTGGATATTGGGGTTGTGCCGGGCAATAACTCAATCAGAAATTCAATGTCTCTGTCCGATGGCATTCCTGATAATTCCTTCGGAAATGCATCGGGAAAATCTTGTACTACCAGTAGTTCCTACTGAACAACTCCCGTGAGGGAATTCACCTAATTCTTCATCGATGTGCGTCTGGATACATACTTGATCCTCTTCTACTCCGGGATGGTGAGCAAAATCGTCTTGTGGGCATAGTCGATGTTTCCTTCAAACTTGGTTAAACAGTCCATTCCTAGGATCACGCCCAATCCCTGGGATTCCAATACTATGAGGTCTGCGAGAAAATCATGATTTCCGATGCTGAGGGTCGAATGACAGCCTAAGCATGTCGTCATCTTTCCTCCTGGGGAAGTGACCTGAAGAGGGGTTCTAAGGGTCCTAGTGGGCAACCCGTACTTCTCCACAACTACCCTTGATATGAATGAATGTTTTGCACCGGAATCAAACAGTACCAATACTGGACGTGAATTTAATAAAAACTTACCAACCATAGTGTCTAGCTTATCATAGACGTCCTCCACGTCGATGTAACATCCCAAATTTCCAATTTGGAATGTTATACATAGATCATTCATGCATATCATGTTTTATTGCATTTCGATTTGCGATCCTCGAAATTCTAAGCAACTCAAGGACCCACGGAGAGAGTTGGTGATTTCACCGTTTTCATATTTGAATTTTATCAAATATCGAAACGAGGATCATTTGTTTTAATTATTTTTCTCTCTGAAAATATTTCATATTAAAATATATGAGAGGAGATAATATGACTGCTCCAAAATAAATGAAATATTGGAGGAAAAATATTAAAATCAAATATTTGATTTTATTCGGATTTTATTGCTATTTTATTTGCATAGGAAAAATATGCGTTTTTCAAATTTGCATTATAGGCCCAAATAAATGCTCACCTTGTCTGGCTTATTTTTAGAGGACGGGGAAAATTTATTTCAGAATTTTTGGAGTCCGTTTAGTACTCTTTTTCTTTCTTTTTCTGTACGCTGGAATTATTTAAAAAAAAAGGAACCGACTTCGGGCCGTACTCGGCCAGGAGACCTTGGGCCGGCCCTTTATAAGCCGCCCCAGCCGCCCCACCCGCAGCCCACCCCAGCCGCCCCGCCCCGTCAGCCCTAGCCGCCGCCGCCTGCCGCTGCCGCGGCGCCACCGCCGTCGTCGGAGCCGCCACCGCCGCGCCGGATCTCGCCGTTGACCGCCGTTGACCGGTCGGTTTTATACGGATAACCCCGGGTTTTTTTGTTTTTTTTCTTTGGTTTATTTTCGATAGATCGGTTTTTCCGACGGTTTATTTATTTTGCGGACGTTTGTCCGTTCGTTCGTTTAAACGAGCGCCGTTCACTCGTTAGTCACAGACAGCGAACGTTCGTTCGTTAGCATGTTCGTCAGTTTTCTTTTTCTCGGATTTTTCGCGATTATTTCCGATCGCGATTTCTGATCCGATTTTCGTTTTAGCATATCTTTTCGCTCGTTTATCGAAATCAGGCGATTCAAGCACCTAGATCTTCGTCTCGAAGCCCTCTTTCCGCTTAACCAACTTGAACAAGATTTTGGTACTGTAAAATTTGACTTTAGTCCAGATTAGTAAACGGATCTTATTTCTTTCGCAGTTTGTGTTTCGTTGCTCCGTTTGATTTGATTATTTTTGCAAACCAGAGTTCTTAAGTTGAACTTTCTGGTTAGATCTTGTTATTTGAGTTTTACCCATGCATATTTTCTTGATTTTTTATGTATGTTATTGTTTGTTTGTGATAGAATTCCCGGAGTGCGAAGCATGCTACTACGAGTCACTAGGTTTTGCGGATCGTCAGCAAGGCAAGTAACACATTGATCATACTCCTTTCATACCCAGTTTTTATGCATTAGTTCCAATCCTCAAACACTGCATGATTAGGATGTGATTAACTTGTGGGTATTGGGAAGTAGTTGATGAGGTAGAACCTATTACCTGTTTTATTATCAAACCCTTGGGAGTTACTTTTACGTTATGCTTATTGCCATGCTATGCTCGTAGACGTGGTTTGGTGAGTGAATCCATGACAGATGTGAGATTGTTAACTAATGGGTCAACTTAAGGTGGCTACTTCAATACACATCTGGGTGGATTGCTTGTTTTGGCACCTGGGTAATCCAGTGTTGTCCTAGGAGATCCCGGGGTATCCGTGTGATCATCCTATGGTCCGCCACCCAGGCTCAAAGGGATCGTGAGATATTTCATGCTAGAAACTTCCGTGTGCAGCCACAAGCTATTATGGGCTCTAGCATAGTTGAGTATGTTGCATGACCTCTTCCAGTGGTAGGCTAGCAGATGTAGAGGGATGTAGGTTGGTACTATCTACCAGGGGTTAGAGTTAATGCTTCTGAAAGACGGTGTCTCGGTCATCCGTTTCTCAAACACCATGTAGTGCGAGAAATCCAACGGAGGAGACCGAGTCTTTTGGGGAAAAGTGCGCAAACCTCTGCAGAGTGTACAATCTAATCATGGTTAGCCGTGTCCCCGGTTATGGACAATCTTGAGTATCTAGTATTTGGATTATCAAATGTATCTCATCACGCTATTTTAATATGTTGGGTTGATAATTACCTTTAATTGGGATTGAGTTGGAGGTACCTTCTCAATGATGTTTCAACTACCATGATAGTTAAATAAAATCTATTCCTTTGTTGTAGGGAAAAATTGGCTTTTCACAAAAACATATAACCATAGAGCATCCACCAGCCATATATGCATGTAGTGATAGCTTTTATCTGTTCATTGCTCTACTGTGTTACATTGCCAGCATATTCCATGTGCTGGCCCGTTTTCGGGCTGCAACGTATCATGTTGCAGACTTTTCAGACAATGAGTAAAGGTGCGATAGGTCGTTGTCATGCACTCAGCTATGCCGTTGGAGTTGATGCACTCACTTTATCTTCCAAGCCTTCCGCTGTTATCGTATTAGATGGCCTTAAGCCATATTTATTGTAAAAAGTTCTCTTTTTTGAGACATTCGATGTAATAAGTGTGTGATTGCTACTCTGCTATAAATCCTTCGAGTATTGTGTCTGTCAGCATTACCGATCCAGGGATGACACTGAAGCATAGAGACTTGACCATCTGAGGTCGGGTCGCTACAAGATGGTATCAGAGCACACGCTGAATGTAGGACACGACCACTAAGAAAAGCCATAGGTCACTTTCTCTACTCACTTCTGACTCCTCTCCACTTTCTACTCTTTAGGATGGCGGATTCAAGGAACAAGTTTGCTCAACCAGATGAAGATACACCTTTTGGACGACACTTGAAGGAAGTTACTAGATACCTTTACATAGGAATACCAAGCTTCACCGGGACCTTCAACGCCACCTTACCAGAAGAGGAGGGCTGGATGATTCAAGTTCAAATTCCAGAAAGGACTTTCACGCCAGTCACTGAGCCCATAGAGTTTTCCTTTGATGCCCCAACCTGGAGTCTAGGCAAGAGCATGGCAGCCCACATTGCCATGGGACGCATCGGCGAAGTTTACCACAAGGATCTCAAAGATATTATCTACCAGATATGCGGACACCGAGGTGAGCAATGGGAGATGATCAGCACCAGGAAGGATAGATCGATTGCAGCTTTCATCCAGGAGTTAAACCAGCACATTCGACGCCAGGAAAACCAGATGTGTGCAGACATGATAAATTTGAAGAAGGCGATGACAAGGATCACGGAGCTGGAGGAAGAACTCAAGGTTACTCACGAAGATTATGAGGAAATCTCGACACTATTAAGAAGAACGACGACCTGATAAAGAAGATTGGAGTATTCATGGGAGATCCCGCGCCAGGAGGAGATGACGACAATTCCACTTGCCCGGCGAACTACATCATCATCGACGACACCGACTCCGACCCCGACGATAGTGATGATGACTTTGAAGACGAAGCTAGAGCAGAAATCGTGGAGTCTTCCACCGATCAAAATTTCTAGTAGACCATCATATGATTAGCAGTATTTCCCCATGTATATAGTAGTAGTCCGAGCACTTTTGACGATAGTTCTAGACCGTTTGTATGCCCTTGCTTGATTGATTTGGTGTGATATGTTTGTGTTGTCTCATGTGCATATGGGTAGTGTTTTCTCACTAGACCTCATTTCTATTCTAGTCTCTCCCCTCTAAACCCATCAGATGCCTCCGAGACGTGACATCGGATTTGTCTTCCCACCGAAGATCACCCAGTTGATCCAGCAGCAGAATGCCTTGATGCAGATATTAGTCCAGAACCAAGGCAACAACAACAACAACAACAACAACAACAACAACAACCCACCCCCGGTTGACAACTTAGCCCGCTTTCTGAGGTTACAGCCGCCGGTGTTTTCCAGTAGCACCGAGCCGATAGTTGCGGATGACTGGCTACGCAGGATTGGAAGGGAGTTGACCACCGCAAGTTGCACAGATGCAGAGAAGGTGCGTTTTGCCGCACATCAGTTGGATGGACCAGCAGCCTCATGGTGGGAGAATTACACAGCCACTTTTCCCATAGCCAACGTTACATGGGACCAGTTTCAGCAAGCATTCCGCACAGCCCATGTCTAAACTGGAGCTATGAGCATGAAGAAGCGTGAGTTCGGCAACTTACGCCAGGGAAACCGTATTGTAGCTCAGTACGTGGATGAGTTTAGTAAGCTATCTCGTTATGCCCCTGATGATGTGGCCACAGATGCCGCGAAGCAGGAGAAGTTTATGGAAGGGCTGAATGATGAGATGAGCATGCAGTTGATGGTGGCAACATTCAACAATTACCAGGAGTTGGTAGACAAGGCTCTTATGATTGAAGGGAAGCATCAACAGATTGAGAGCCCCAAGAGGAAGTATGGACAAGGAAAGTACAATTCTGGATCCCAAGAGAAGCCTCGTTTCGCCCCGAATTCGGGAGGACTTGTCCATAATCATGGAGGCCACAACCACACTGGAGGAAGTTCTCACAACCATAATGGCCCCATGAATGGAAACGGGAATGGAGCAGGCAGCAATCAGAACCGTTCTAACCCATCCACACCCGCCAAGAAGGATCAAAGTCACATTACTTGTTTCAAGTGCGGGAAGACTGGGCACTACGCCAACGATTGTCCGGAATTAAAGAATGGCAATGGCAATGGAAGCGCTGGGAAGAAGACCAACCCTTTCAATAGGGGACAAGTGAACCACGTGAACGTGCAGGAGGTTGAGGAGCAGCCTGATGCAGTTATCGGTAAGTTTTTGGTTAAGTCTCTTACCGCTCTTGTTCTTTTCGATACTGGTGCATCGCATTCATACATATCAAGGGGATTTGTGGACAAGTTTAAGTTGCCAACCCTAGCCCTCAGGACACCCCTGTTAGTAAGTTCACCTGGAGCAGAGTATATGGCCAGCCGATGGTGCGACCGGATACCCTTAACCATTGGTAGCCATGTTTTCCCGTCAGACCTAATAATTTTGGAGTCACAAGGATTGGATGTAATATTAGGCATGGACTGGATGTCGAAGTATGGAGGAAGCATTGATTGTGCTAGTAAGTCAATTATGCTCACTACCCCGGAAGGAAAAAGGATCAAGTATGTATCCAGGCATGCGTCAAGGAGGACCCAAGTAAATTCTCTCACGGGAGTTGTTCAGGAGGAAGTGCCGGTAGTGAAGGATTGCCCGGATGTATTTCCGGAGGAGTTGCCAGGCATGCCACCAGATAGAGATATTGAATTTTTAATATAGTTGTTGCCAGGCACCGGGCCAATATCAAAGAGACCCTACCGGATGCCCGCAAATGATCTAGAAGAGATCAAGAAGCAGATTAAGGAGTTATTGGAGAAAGGTTACATTCGAAGAAGTTCATCACCGTGGGGAGCCCCAGTGCTCTTGGTTGAGAAGAAAGATGGATCCTTAAGGATGGTTGTTGATTATCGCGCACTAAATGAGGTGACGATCAAGAACAAATACCCATCGCCGATGATCAATGATTTGTTTGACCATCTGCAAGAAGCTAAAGTGTTTTCCAAGATCGATCTGCGATCAGGATATCACCAGCTGAAGATTCGAGAGAAGGATATACCAAAAACAACATTCACCACAAGGTACGGGTTATATGAGTATACAGTCATGTCATTTCGACTGACTAACGCCTCTGCCTATTTCATGAGTATGATGAAGAAGGTGTTCATGGAATTTTTGGATAAGTTCGTTGTGGTGTTCATTGATGATATAATGGTATACTCGAATAATGAAGAGGAGCACAAGGAGCATTTACGTTTAGTTCTCGAGAAACTCAGGGAACATCAGTTGTATGCCAAGTTCAGCAAATGTGAGTTCTGGTTGAAGGAAGTTGGATTCCTTGGACATGTTATATCAGGAGAAGGTATAGCAGTAGACCCCACCAAGGTTTAGTCAGTCACTGAGTGGTTGGCACCCACCTCAGTTAGCGAGATCCGCAGTTTCCGTGGACTCGCGGGATACTATCGGAGATTCATTGAGAATTTTTCCAAGATTGCGAAACCCATGACGGAGTTATTGAAGAAACATACCAAATTCAAATGGACGGAAGAATGTGAGGCAAGTTTTCAGGAGTTGAAGAAACGTTTGACTACAGCCCCAGTGCTGATTCTGTCGGATATACGCAAGGACTTCCAAGTGTATTGCGATGCTTCATGCTCAGGACTTGGAGGTGTACTTATGCAGGATGGAAGAGTTGTTTCATATGCATCCCGACAGCTTCGACCGCATGAGTTGAATTATGCTACTCATGATTTAGAGTTAGCAGCCGTAGTGCATGCGCTCAAGACTTGGAGAAATTACCTTATTGGAAACCGTTGTGATGTGTACACGGATCATAAGAGTTTGAAGTACATTTTCACACAAAAGGAGCTGAACCTCAGGCAGAGGAGATGGTTGGAGCTCATAAAGGATTATGACATGAAGCTGCATTATCATCCAGGAAAGGCCAATGTCGTAGCAGATGCTTTGAGCCGAAAGAGTTATGTAAACACCCTCGTAAGCGGAGGGATGCCAAAGGAGTTAGCCGAGGATCTCAGGGAACTACGTTTGGAGGTAGTCCCTAGAGGTTTTGTTGCAGCAATGGAAGTTCAGTCTACATTGTTGGGAAAGATTCGAGAAGCACAGAAGGATGATAAAGAGATTGCCAAGATAAAAGAGAGAATGAGCAAAGGAAAGGCCAAAGGTTTTTGTGAGGATGAGCACAACACCCTATGGTTTGAGGACCGCGTTTATGTGCCCAATAATGCGGAGATCAGGAAGTAGATACTTCAGGAGGCTCACGACTCGCCATACTCGATACACCCCGGGAACACCAAGATGTATTTGGATTTGAAGGAGCGTTTCTGGTGGACCAGAATGAAGAAGGATATTGCCGAGTATGTAGCCGTATGCGATGTATGTCAGAGAGTAAAGGCAGAACATCAGAAGCCAGCAGGATTACTGCAACCTATGCCGATACCCGAATGGAAGTGGGATAAACTTGGCATGGATTTTATCACCGGATTGCCTAGGACCCAATCAGGATATGATTCTATCAGGGTAGTAGTGGATCGCTTGACCAAAGTAGCCCACTTTATCCCAGTGAAAACCACTTATACGAGTGCGAAGTTGGCCAAGATATACATGACCAGGATTGTATGTCTGCACGGAGTTCCGAGGACCATCGTATCGGATAGGGGAACACAGTTTACTTCAAAGTTTTGGCATCAGTTACACCAGACTTTGGGAACCAGGCTAGAGTTCAGTACAGCTTTTCACCCGCAGACAGATGGACAGACCGAGAGAGTCAATCAGATTCTGGAGGACATGTTGAGAGCTTGTGCGTTGGATTATGGATCTAGTTGGGATGACAATTTACCCTACGCGGAGTTCTCATACAACAATAGCTACCAGGCCAGTTTGAAGATGGCACCATTCGAAGCCCTGTACGGAAGGAGATGCCGAACACCGTTGATGTGGGATGAAGTTGGAGACCGCCAGTTGTTTGGACCGGATTTGATTAAGGAATCTGAAGAGAAGGTTAAGCTAATTCGAGATAGACTGAAGGTAGCCCAGTCCCGACAGAAGAGTTATGCAGATTCAAAATGAAAGGAGGTAGTCTATGAAATCGGAGACAGAGCGTATCTTCGAGTATCACCTCTTCGACGAGTTAAGCATTTTGGGGTTAAGGGAAAGTTAGCCCCGAGGTTTGTAGGACCTTACCGTGTCTTGGAATGCATGGGAGAAGTTGCCTACAAGTTGGAGTTACCTGAAGGAGTGTCAGGAGTACATGATGTGTTTCATGTTTCCCAGTTGAAGAAGTGCCATGCAGAGATGGCCGGTATACCTCTGAGAGATACAGTGCCCCTAGAAGCGATTCAGTTGGACAGTGATTTGACATATGAGGAGAAACCTGTCAAGATTCTTGAGTTTGCCAGCCGAGTTACTCGCAGCAAGGTTATCAATTTTTGTAAAGTTTAGTGGAGCCACCATACCGAGGATGAAGCCACTTGGGAACGAGAGGATGATCTTCGCAATGACCATCCACACCTATTTCCTAGCCAACCCGAATCTCGAGGGCGAGATTCATCTTAAGGGGGGTAGGTTCGTAACATCCCAATTTTCCAATTTGGAATGTTATACATAGATCATTCATGCATATCATGTTTTATTGCATTTCGATTTGTGATCCTCGAAATTCTAAGCAACTCAAGGACCCACGGAGAGAGTTGGGGATTTCACCGTTTTCATATTTGAATTTTATCAAATATCGAAACGAGGATCATTTGTTTTAATTATTTTTCTGTCCGAAAATATTTCATATTAAAATATATGAGAGGAGATAATATGACTTCTCCAAAATAAATGAAATATTGGAGGAAAAATATTAAAATCAAATATTTGATATTATTCAGATTTTATTGCTATTTTATTTACATAGGAAAAATATGCGTTTTTCAAAATTGCATTATAGGCCCAAATAAATGTTCACCTTGTCCGGCTTATTTTTAGAGGACGGGGAAATTTTATTTCGGAATTTTTGGAGTCCGTTTAGTACTCTTTTTCTTTCTTTTTCTGCACGCCGAAATTATTAAAAAAAAAGAACCGACTTCGGGCCGTACCCGGCCATGAGACCTTGGGTCGGCCCTTTATAAGCCGCCCCAGCCGCCCCACCCCGCAGCCCACCCCAGCCGCCCCGCCCCGTCAGCCCTAGCTGCCGCCGCCGCCCGCCGTCATCCGAGCCGCCGCCGCCGCGCCGGATCTCGCCGTTGACCGCCATTGACCAGTCGGTTTTCTACGAATAACCTTGGTTTTTTATTATTTTTCCTTCGGTTTATTTTTGATATATCGGTTTTTCCGACGGTTTATTTATTTTGCGGACGTTTGTCCGTTCGTTCGTTTAAACGAACGCCGTTCACTCGTTAGTCACAGACAACGAACGTTCGTTCGTTAGCCTGTTCGTCAGTTTTCTTTTTCTCGGATTTTTCGTGATTATTTCCGATCGCGATTTCTGATCCGATTTTCATTTTAGCATATCTTTTCGCTCGTTTATCGAAATCAGGCGATTCAAGTGCCTAGATTTTCGTCTCGAAACCCTCTTTCCGCATAACCAACTTGAACAAGATTTTGGTACTGTAAAATTTGGCTTTAGTCCAGATTAGTAAAGGATCGTGTTTCTTTCGCGGTTTGTGTTTTGTTGCTCCGTTTGATTTGATTCTTTTTGCAAACCGGAGTTCTTAAGTTGAACTTTCTGATTAGATCTTGTTATTTGAGTTTTACCCGTGCATCTTTGCTTGATTTCTTATGTATGTTATTGTTTGTTTGCGATAGAATTCCCGGAGTGCGAAGCGTGCTACTACGAGTCACTAGGTTTTGCGGATCCTCAGCAAGGCAAGTAACACATTGATCATACTCCTTTCATACCCAGTTTTTATGCATTAGTTCCAATCCTCAAACACTGCATTGAAAGTGCATTATATCGACTAGAGGGGGGTGAATAGGCGATTTTTATAAATTCTTCACTGAGGAATTTGTGGGTGAGGAAATTCCTTAGCGAAGAACTACTTGCAGTGGAATAAGTACTCAAAAGTATGCATAGCAGAACACAAGCATAGTCATCATGATGAAATGAAAACAAGCACAGAGTACAGAAAGCGTAAACACAGGATAACACAGGATGAAGACAAACAGACTGAGGAAATTGAACTGAAGAAATTGAGAAAGTCTTCAGTCAAAGTCTTCAAACACAGATATGAACAATTGCACAACATAGGAATGAGGAATTGAAAGAGTTGAGGAAATAGAACCAGTTGGCTTGGTGAAGACAATGATTTGGTAGACCAGTTCCAACTGCTGTCTCAGTTGTACGTCTGGTTGGAGCGGCTAGGTATTTAAACCTGAGGACACCCAGTCCCGGACACACAGTCCTCACCGTATTCTCCTTGAACTAAGGTCACACAGACCTCGTCCAATCACTCGTGGTAAGTCTTCAGGTGACTTCCGAACCTTCACAAACTCGGTCACTCGGCGATCCACAATTTCCTCTTGGATGCTCTAGACCATGACACCTAACCGTCTGGAAGAAGCACAGTCTTCAAAGGTAACAAGCGTCAGATCCACGCAGGATCAATCTCTTCAGTGATGCTCAATCACTTTGGGTTTGTAGGTGTTTGGGTTTGGGGTTTTTCCTCACTTGATGATTTTCGCTCAAAGTCCTCAGAGGATGGGATGCTCTCAAATGACAAGTGTCAGTTTCCCTCGGACCAGCCAACCAGCTAGTGGTTGTAGGGGGCGGCTATTTATAGCCTAGGGAGCAGCCCACATGATAAGACATAAATGCCCTATAATGATATGACCGTTAGGTGGGTAGATATTTTGGGACATGTGGCGCATAGCACAACAACGGTTGGAAATTTGAGGTTCAAATTCCTTAGGGCTATCATGTTCCTCACTGTGTAGGCAATCCGCGCTGGCGAATTCCTAACTCGTCAGTCAGAACAAATTCCTCAGAGACCAGAAGAACTTCTGAAGATCTTCATAACTCACTCTTAGCTTCTCAAGATCTTGCTTTCTTTGAAGAAATTCATAAGAAAGCTTCTCATGATCAGATAAGAGAGTGTCATGATGACCTTGAAGGTTGTCATACCTAGTCTGAAGTCTCTGAAGATTTTCAGTCAAGGTTTTAGTGCGATCCATTTCTTCACCCAACATATCATCACTCTTGTCTAGCATGTTTTGAACCTTTTCAAGGGCCCTTTGTTGTTTCACAGCAATCTTAGCAAGTTTAGAATAGCTAGGCTTAAGGTTTTCATCAGATTCATTTTCACTTGATTCAGATGAGGCATATTTGAGTACCTTGGCACCCTTTGCCATGAAGCAATAGGTGGGAGCGTAGTCATCATTGCCTTCATCAGCCTTGTTGGTGAGGTCATTTTCTTCAGAGTTGAAGATAGACTTGCTGACGAATGCAGTAGCGAGGGCTAGGCTCGCCATACCGGATTCGGAATCCTCAGATGCCTCCTCTTCCTCATTTTCTTCAGATTTAGCATCAGAGTCCATTTCCTTGCCAATGAATGCCCGAGCCTTCTTGGAGCTACTCTTCTTGTGAGATGAAGACTTTGAGGATTTTGATGATGAAGATTTTGAGGATTTCTTCTTTTTCTTCGTATCATCAGAACTGTAATCCTTATATTTCTTCTTCTTTGATTCCTTTTCCCACTGAGGACAATCTTGAATGTAGTGTCCTGGTTTCTTGCATTTGTGACAAAGCCTCTTCTTGTAGTCACTGGATGAGAAATCATTGCTCCTTGAGGGTCTTCCAATGCGACCATGTCTTGAGAGCTTCTGGAATTTCTTCACAAGCAGTGCTAGATCATGGCTCAGTTCTTCAGGATCACCAAGACTGCTTTCAGAGTCTTCATCTTCAGACTCAGAAACTGCCTTGGCCTTCAGTGCACGTGATCCGCCATAGCTCGAACCATAGAGATCTCTCTTTTCAGCAAGCTGGAACTCATGAGTGTTTAGCCTTTCGAGGATATCAGCGGGATCAAGTGACTTGTAATCAGCACGCTCTTGTATCATCAAGGCCAGAGTATCAAATGAGGAATCAAGCGATCTCAGCAGTTTCTTCACCACCTCGTGGTTGGTGATGTCAGTGGCACCAAGTGCTTGAAGCTCATTTGAGATGTCAGTGAGGCGATCGAAGGTTTGTTGAACATTCTCATTGTCGAGTCTTTTGAAGCGGTTGAAGAGATTGCGAAGAACATCAACTCGAGAGTCACGCTGTGTTGAGACTCCTTCATTTACTTTGGACATCCTATCCCAGATAAGCTTAGCAGTTTCCAAAGCACTCACTCTTCCATACTGTCCTTTGCTCAGATGGCCACATATGATATTCTTCGCTTGAGAATCGAGTTGCTTGAATCTCTTCACATCGGCAGCGTTCAGTGAGGGTGAGACAGAGGGAACACCTTTTTCCACAACATACCAGAGATCGTTATCAATTGCCTCAAGATGCATTCGCATCTTATTCTTCCAGTAGGGGTAGTCCGTCCCATCGAAGGTAGGACACCCAGCAGAGACCTTGATCATACCTGCGGTCGACATAACTAAAACTCCAGGTGGTTAAACCAAAATCACACAGAACAAGGGAGTACCTTGCTCTGATACCAATTGAAAGTGCGTTATATCGACTAGAGGGGGTGAATAGGCGATTTTTATAAATTCTTCACTGAGGAATTTGTGGGTGAGGAAATTCCTTAGCGAAGAACTACTTGCAGCGGAATAAGTACTCAAAAGTATGCATAGCAGAACACAAGCATAGTCATCATGATGAAATGAAAAAAAGCACAGAGTACAGAAAGTGTAAACACAGGATAACACAGGATGAAGACAAACAGACTGAGGAAATTGAAAAAGTCTTCAGTCAAAGTCTTCAAACACAGATATGAACAATTGCACAACACAGGAATGAGGAATTGAAAGAGTTGAGGAAATAGAACCAATTGGCTTGGTGAAGACAATGATTTGGTAGACCAGTTCCAACTGCTGTCTCAGTTGTACGTCTGGTTGGAGCGGCTAGGTATTTAAACCTGAGGACACCCAGTCCCAGACACACAGTCCTCACCGTATTCTCCTTGAACTAAGGTCACACAGACCTCGTCCAATCACTCGTGGTAAGTCTTCAGGTGACTTCCGAACCTTCACAAACTCGGTCACTCGGCGATCCACAATTTCCTCTTGGATGCTCTAGACCATGACGGCTAACCATCTGGAAGAAGCACAGTCTTCAAAGGTAACAAGCGTCGGATCCACGCGGGATCAATCTCTTCAGTGATGCTCAATCGCTTTGGGTTTGTAGGTGTTTGGGTTTGGGGTTTTTCCTCACTTGATCATTTTCGCTCAAAGTCCTCAGAGGATGGGATGCTCTCAAATGACAAGTGTCAGTTTCTCTCGGAGCAGCCAACCAGCTAGTGGTTGTAGGGGGGCGCTATTTATAGCCTAGGGAGCAGCCCGCATGATAAGACATAAATGCCCTTCAATGATATGACCGTTAGGTGGGTAGATATTTTGGGACAGCTGGCGCATAGCACAGCAACGGTCGGAAATTTGAGGTTCAAATTCCTCAGGGCTATCATGTTCCTCGCTGTGTAGGCAATCCGCACTGGCGAATTAATAACTCCTCAGTCAAAACAAATTCCTCAGAGACTAGAAGAACTTCGTCTCTGTCACTGAAGAATATGACTGAACTGTATGAGATTTCCAATGGCTTCACTCGAAGGGATTGGTAGGTGTAGGATTTTGAGTTGAGCATCACATGGAAATTTTTCCTTAGTATTTCCTCGACCCCCTTTGACAGTACGGTGTTTCCTATGACTCAAGAAAGAGAAAATGAAACTACGAAAACAAAAGTCTTCACGCTTCATATTCCTCAAATGAATACCAAGTCTTCAAGGTTACACCAATTTCTTCATCTTCAAAGTCTTCAGAAAGTCTTCAGTAATCCAAAGTCTTCAGTCGAAGAACTTCATTTTTAGGGGTCGACTTTCTCTGTAATTATCAAACTCCTCATAGACTTATATATCTGTGTACACTCACAAACGGATTAGTCCCTTAACCTATAAGTCTTCAATACACCAAAATCACTAAGGGGCACTAGATGCACTTACAATCTCCCCCTTTTTGGTGATTGATGACAATATAGGTTAAGTTTTCAACGGGGATAAACATATGAAGTGTAAATACTAATATTGAGGAATTTGATTGCAAGATATAGAAGAACTCCCCCTGAAGATGTGCATAGTGAGGAATTTGATTTTGAAGCAATGCACACTTGAAGAGTTGAATCATGGAGATCTCCCCCTATATCTTGTAATTCATACACGCATTTGACATAATATATGAAGAATTTGAAATGCATGATGAAATATGGTGACTGATGTAATTCAGCATGCGTGCAATAACATTAACGAGGAATGCAGAAGAAACAGCAAAAGTATCAGGTCACCATAGAGTTTAAGTTTACAACTCGATCCAGCAAAGTCTTCAAAAGAACGAGAGTTGCAACTTAAAAAACGCCCATTTAAGATAGACCCGCTTGAAGACTAACTCAAATTTCTCCCCCTTTGTCATCAAATGACCAAAAGGGTCGAAAATGAGGACTAACGCCCCTGAAGAATATCAAGGTGATGAAGGAGCATCAGCGTTGTTGGGGTCGGTTGTTGGAGTAGGGCCTGCCGCAGTGTCGTCCAAATCTTCATGTTCATCAGTGTCACGTGATGAAGAATAGGAGCTGACCACCAAGGAAGGAACCTTGACCTTCTGGTACTTCTTCGGAGGAGGTGCAGCCCAGTCAATATCGTCCTTGAGACCCATTATCTTCAGATCTTCTTCACTATAGACTTGAGACAGAACAGCCCAGGTGCGATTGAGGATTTCATGAAGGTAGTAGTGGTTTTTCTTCATTGCATTGTGGGTAGCAGTCATGTTGTGAAGAATTGAACCAAACTGACGCTTGACCCATTTATGATTGCGATCAACCTTCTGGTGAAGACTGAGGAGAAGCTCACGGTCAGTCATCACCCTGGGTGCTGTGCCTTGAGGATTTTGCTTGGGTGCGTTGGCGGCAGAGTCATGGGTGGCAGAGTCATCATTGGTGGAGTAGGATGCAGCCTTGCGAAATTGTCCATCCAATGGACGAATGCCTTCATCAATTACAGCAGTAGCCTTGCCCTTTTCATCAGCTGAGGAAAATGTCCGTTTGAGGACTTCAATTGGGGGCAAGTAGCTGCAATGGTTCAGTGTATTATCTTTATAGTTGAGTGAAGACCTTGTCCTAATGAATCTCATAATCCAAGGTGCATAAGGCTTCAACTCAAATGGTGACATGGCGACATTAGCCAGAGTCCTCATGAAGAAATCATGGAAGTTGATGGGAATGCCATGAATGATATTGAAAAGCAGATTCTTCATGATGCCAACGACTTCTTCATTTGAGTCGTGGCCCTTGATTGGACTCAATGTCTTCGTCAAAATGCGATAGACAGTCCGAGGCACATACAACAATTCCTTCACAAGGAATTTTGTTCTTGAGGTCTGACCTGGCTTCAAAGGCTTCATCAGCACTTGCATGTAGTGATCGGTTAGCTCAGGTTCATTGTAGACGCAACAAGCACCTTCAAGGGGCGGACTGAGAGGTAAGGCACGAAGCAATTCAGTAGCCGGTGCCTTGTAGTGAGTGTTTTCAGACATCCAGTCCAGCACCCATGAATTCACATCTTCAGAATTTCCGGTGATGTGCAGCGTTGCATAGAATTGAAGAATAAGTTCTTCATTCCAATCACAGATGTCAGAGCAGAAATTTAACAGTCCAACGTCGTAAAGAACACTGAGGACTGGCATGAAGCACGGCAGAGATTCCATGTCCACGTGAGGAATGTGCTCATGATCGAAGACTTTGTCTTTGTCGAACAGCACTGAGGAATAGAAATTTGCCTGGCTGGCAGTCCAGAAACGCCTCTTCCTTATGCGAGCAGAGTCATAAGGGTTGTAATCAGTGAAGAATACATGCTCGCCAAAGAAGGCATCAGTCTTGAATTTTTGCTTCCTGGAGAATGGATCCTTTGGTTTGGGCAGAGGAGTGTCAGTGAGTTGCATCACAACCTTAGGAATCGCAATCTCAGGTTCTTCAGGCTGAGGAATTTCTGGTTCCTCTTCAGTGGCAGCCTGGTTCTTGAATTCTTCATTTTCAGTTTCTTCAGCACTAGCGGCTGGAATGTCTTCACGAGCTTCATCAGATCTCATTTGAACTGTAGTGACTGGGGACTGAGGAATTTGCTGCAGTGGAGTGAAGAGTGGAGAATTGGGGTGCTGACTTTCCCAAAAGTCATCATTCATCACAAGTGTGGTACAGCCAATGTCCACATCTTCATCTTCAATTTCTTCAACGCCGGCCTCTTCAGCAGTAAACTGAGGCACAGGCGAGGAAACAACTGGGGTTGAAGGGATTTCATCCACTTCAATTTCTTCATCCATCTGCTCTGACGTAGCAGCAGAAGGAGTTTCTTCATCAGATCCGCTAGGGCTCACATATTCTTCACCAAAAGGAACAAGGTCCTTTGATGGCATGGTTGAGATTGGAACAGCATCAATCGGGTTTGCAAAAGAGCTGGTCATAGGCTTCATTTTCTTCGGAGCAGAAGAATCTGAAGAAGCTGATGCTTTCCTTTTCTTCACTGCTGCACGCTCTGCAGCCTTGGTCTTCTTCACATCTGATGCAGATGGAAGGATTGGAGTTGGAGTAGGCGCAGGTGGAGCAGAGGAATTTGGTGCAGTTTCTTCAGGCACAACTGATGCAGTAGCCCTGACCTCTTCATTTTCTTCAGGCGCACCACAAGTGGGTGCCCTGGGAATTTCATCAACGGCTGGAATGCAGTCATCAGCCCTGGAACTCACATTATCTTCAGCAGCCTGATTGTCATCACCAGTGCTGGCATGTTCTTCAGTTTGCTGAGCAGATGCTTCAGCCGGAGTGACTTCAATATGCACAGGGGCAGCGGCACATGAAGTTAGTGTCTTCGTTAGATTGACGAACCTGACCTTGGCTCCTTTCCAATCAGCATAGTAAGCGTTGAAATCATCGCTGAGGACTTTGATTTCAGACTGGAGCTTTACGAGTTCATCAGTTGTCATAGACACAACATTGTTCTTCAGAAACTTCTCCTTCCTATACTGTGCTTTCTTGAGTTGCCTGGCCTTCTCATATTTCCATTTTTCTTCACTGATGAAATGGGTCAGCATGTGACTTTGGCCAGGTGTCAACTTGAAATCCGGCATAGGAGTGTTTGGGTCCTTGTGCCAGAGATCAATATAGTTGAGGATCAGCTTTGGATCCAAAAGCAGTGGCACTTCTGTGCCCTTGGCTCTAGCGGCCCTGACTTGCCTGTCTCTGATGATATTAGCAAGTTCTTCATCATCTGCTTCATCATCTTCAGACGGAACTTGCAAGGCGACCTGCTTCTTCTGAGGACTTGGGCGAGATCCTCGTCCTACAGTGGTCTTAGTCTTGAGCAGAGAGGGTCCTGTTGAAGAATATGGTGCAGCTGAGGAACTAGCTGAAGCTTCTGAGGCAATGGAGATGCCTGTAGTCCTTTGGCACGTGGCAAGATGCACAGGTGCTGAGGATTTTGTCGGAGCAGCTGAGGACTTTGGAGGAGCAGGAGCGGCTTGAGGAATTGGCCGTGAGGGCTTAGCTGAGGAAATTGGCCGTGAGGGCATTGAAGAAGAGGCACTTGGCTTGTGTGTAGGCTTCTTTGCCATGGATTTCTTCGGCCTTACAGAGGCCTCAGCAGCAGCAGCAGCAGCAGGGGAATCTTCGTTGAATTTCCTCACTGCATCTTTTGCCTGTTTGGCCAACTTGGCCTGGCGCTTGGCCCATTCTTCAGGAAAATCCTCACCGCGCTTGATGCTAGTGGGATCTGCCTCTTGGCCAGGTGCCAATGTAGGTCTTGAGCATGGAGGAGTAACATCGAATTTCTTCATGTATTTTGGAGTCACATACCTGTACTCCCTCCACTCTTTTGCCCATCTCCTTTCTATCCTCTGAATGCGCACCTTGCACTGATTTTTATCTTCCTCAGGGGGTGTGTAGTACCCAGCATAACTGTCCTCAGGGATTTCAAAGGCAGTATTGACCTCAGGCTTCTTTCCTCCTTTCTGTGGCCTCTTTTCATTAGCCATTTTCTTTAGTTCAGGAATTTGAACAATTGAACTCTCTGAAGAAGTATGCAACTTTTCTTCAAGGAACGCTGCAAATGAGTTAAGTTGATGAGAACCTAGTGATTCAGCAGCGGACATGAGTACCTGTGAACAGAGTATAGTTGCGAGGAATTTGGAGATGTCATATGCGTTCTCAGAAGGTTTTTCAATAAGAACAAGTTTGAGGAATTTGACCAGATGAGTCTTGAAGAATTTCACTAAGCATTCTTTGTCTTAGGTTCCAGAGTTGTATAGATCGAAGATCCACACAATTGAGGAATCTTGAAGAAAAGTGATGCTTAGAGAAACGAATCAAGAGCAGATGACATGTGAGGTGTTTAGTGTGTGAGGATTTGAGAAAAAAACACCTTTGAAGATTTTGTAGTAAACATTTGAATCAAAGTGGGCAGTAAAAGTAACTTTTAATTACCCTGAACGAAGAACACGACGAACTGGGATGTGGAGAAGTGAAGCTCGTCTGTGCAGATCTTCCACGCCCTAACTTGGCGGAGGAAGACGGCTACGGCGGCGGCGGGGTGAAGATTTCCGCGGCCGGCGTGAGTACGGCGGCGACGAGGTCGAGGCAGTGAAGCTCTTCCTCACCGGCGACGATGATGTAGCGGCGGCACTAGGGTTTGAGAAGCTCGAGATTGGAGAGAGGTCGAGCGGAGTAAAAGAAGTGAGGCAGGGAGAGGGGGTATTTATAGCCACGGTGAAAAACGGTTCGCCCGAAGAAATTGGACGAACGTGCCCCTGACCCTTCTCATTCGCATGACATGTGTCACCCACGTACTGAGAAGTGGAGATCGTGTTAGATCGTGGGTGAATAGATAAGTATATCATGGGAAGCGGAATGGTTTGAGCGGCAAAGCCGAAAATTTGGATAAGATAAGTTAAAAGTTCCGTTCGCAAATTCTTCAGCTGACAAGGACACAGTGAAGATTTTGAACGAGTTTCAAATAGAACGCACATGAAGAATTTGTGAATAGATTGGGTTGAGTATAGCATAGAGGGGGAAGGGTCCGATCACATTCACTTAACAGAAATAGCAACTTGAAGAATTAGCAATAAGTGAATGTTGTAGAGGACATAAACTCATATATATATATATATATATATATAGCCAATGAAGAAAAACGACGGAAACAGTGAAGATTTTGCAAAGTTGAAGAATATGAACAACTGAGGAATTTCAAAACTGAGGAAAAACTCAAATTTGAAGATTTTCAAATTTTGGTGGTGGCGTGACCCACCGTATAAGAATGATGATTTCACACACCGCGTACAATTGTCGTAGGGCTTTGAGAATCAAATTCTTCATTAATTTCTTCACACTTAGAGTGTTATTCTTCATTGATTGAAGAAAAACGTTTCTTCATGTGTTGCACATCTAAGTCATCAATTTTGCATAAGTGTTAGGATGAGTGTCCTTTTCAAAGAACATTGAAGATTCTAGGATATTTAGCTCACACCGCAACTTGCTAAATCTCTTCTCATCCAAGGGCTTTGTGAAGATATCGGCTAGCTGTTCTTCAGTCTTCACATGCTCAATAGAAATTTCGCCCTTCAACACATGATCGCGAAGAAAATGATGACGAATCTGAATGTGCTTTGTCTTCGAGTGCTGAACTGGGTTGTGAGCAATCTTGATGGCACTCTCATTTTCACGGAAGAGAGGCACATTCTTCACGTTGACTCCGTAGTCCTTGAGAGTTTGCTTCATCCAAAGCAGTTGAGCACAGCAAGAACCAGCAGCAATGTAGTCAGCTTCAGCAGTAGACAGTGATACGCAGTTCTGCTTCTTCGAGGACCAACAGACCAAAGATCGTCCGAGGAAATGACATGTACCAGATGTTGACTTGCGATCCACCACCAGCATAGTCAGAGTCAGAATATCCAATGAGATCAAAAGCCGAGCCCTTGGGGTACCATAATCCTAGTGTTGGTGTGTGAGCTAGATATCGAAGAATATGCTTCACAGCCTTATGGTGTGATTCCTTCGGTGTAGCTTGAAATCGGGCACACATGCAAACACTAAGCATAATATCTGGCCTAGATGCACATAAGTACAATAAAGAACCAATCATGGAGCGATATACATTTTGATCAAAGTCAATACCATTTTCATCAGTGCACAGATGGCCATTTGTGGGCATAGGAATTTTGACGCCTTTGCAATCTTGCATGCCGAATTTCCTCAGTACATCCTTGAGGTATTTCTCCTGAGATATGAATATGCCATTGCGCTATTGACGAATTTGAAGACCTAAGAAGAATTTCAACTCTCCCATCATAGACATTTGATATTCTTCACTCATCATATAGGCAAATTCATCACTATAACATTGGTCAGCACAGCCAAAGATGATGTCATCAACATATATTTGGCATACAAATAATTCATCATCATATGATTTAGTGAAAAGAGTAGGGTCGAGTGAACCGGGTTTGAAGCCTTTCTTCATGAGGAATTCCTTCAAAGTATCATACCACGCCCGAGGGGCCTGCTTGAGGCCATAGAGGGCCTTATTTAGTCTGAAGACTTTGTCAGGATGCTTAGGATCTTCAAAACCTGGGGGTTGAGCAACATATACTTCTTCCTCAAGCTTACCATTGAGGAATGCACTTTTCACATCCATTTGATATAAAGTGATATCATGGTGGTTAGCATAAGCAAGTAATATGCGAATAGCTTCAAGTCTAGCAACAGGTGCAAAAGTTTCATCGAAATCAATTCCTTCAACCTGTGTGTAGCCTTGAGCTACTAGACGTGCCTTATTCCTCACCACAAGGCCATCTTCATCTTGCTTGTTGCGGTAGATCCACTTTGTGCCAATGATATTGTGTTTGCGAGGATCTGGACGATTGACCAGTTCCCAAACATTGTTGAGCTCGAACTGATGTAATTCTTCTTGCATGGCCTGAATCCACTCAGGCTCCAGAAATGCTTCATCTACCTTAATGGGCTCTGTGATAGAGACAAAAGCATAGTGCCCACAAAAGTTAGATAAATGTGAAGCTTTTGAGCGTGTGAGAGGACCTGGTGCTTCAATGTCATCGATGATCTTCTCAACTTGCACTTCTTCTGCAACGCGAGGATGAGTAGGTTGTCGTCGAGGAATTTGATCAGCATTTTCTTCAGCACCATTTTCTTCAGCAATTTTCTTCAGGTGCATTAGCTCGACGTTCTTCATGTTCTGGAATGAATTCTTCAGCAGATTCTTCGGTAGGAATGATATCCTCAGTAGCCTTGAACTTGATAGTTTCCTCAGGTGCTGGTTCATCTATCACAGAGGGTAGGTGCTCTCTTTGCGAGCCATTAGTTTCATCGAACCGCACATCTACAGTTTCAACAACCTTGTGAAGAACGGTGTTGAAGACTCTGTAGGTGTGCGAGTCCTTTCCGTAACCAAGCATAAAACCTTCATGTGCTTTCGGTGCAAATTTAGCATTGTGATGAGGATCTCTAATCCAACATTTAGCACCGAAGACTTTGAAATAACTCACATTGGGTTTCTTGTCAGTGAGGAGTTCATAGGTAGTCTTCTTGAAGAATTTGTGAAGATATACCCTGTTGATGATGTGGCACGCAGTATAAATTGCCTCAATCCAGAAGTGACGAGGCTTCTTGTACTCATCAAGCATAGTGCGAGCCATCTCAACAAGAGTTTTGTTCTTGCGCTCCACGACGCCATTTTGCCGAGGAGTGTAAGGAGCAGATAACTCATGAGTAATACCAAGTTCATCAAGATAGTCATCAAGACCAGAATTCTTGAACTCAGTTCCATTGTCACTTCTGATGTGCTTGATCTTCACACCAAAGTTGGTTGAAGCCCTCGAGGAAAATCGTTTGAAGACTTCCTGCACTTCATGTTTGTAAGTAACAATGTGTACCCATGTGTAACGAGAGTAATCATCAACAATAACAAGCCCATAGAGAGATGCGTCATTTGTGACAGCTGAGTAATGGTTAGGACCAAAGAGGTCCGTGTGAAGCAATTCGAATGGTCAAGTAGTGGTCATGATAGTCTTCGCTGGATGCTTAGCCTTGGTCATCTTTCCAGCTTCACAAGCTCCACATAGGTGATCCTTGAGGAATTGGACATTCTCAATGCCAATGACATGCTTCTTCTTCACAAGCGTGTGCAAATTCCTCATGCCTGCATGACCAAGTCGTCGATGCCATAGCCATCCTTCTGAAGCTTTTGCAAGTAGGCACATGGCTGGTTGCGGTCCTGTAGAGAAATCAACAATATACAAGTCTCCTCTCCTAAAGCCTTCGAAGACTTTGGAATTGTCAGCTTCCATAACCACAACACAACGATACTTGCCAA
>NC_057802.1:343937402-343943436 GCF_018294505.1 Triticum aestivum | reverse complement strand
GGTCGGATCGGCGCACAGTACGACACTGCCAAACGTGAAAATCTGGCCGGGGACGAAGACGTCCCTGGCATGGATGGCGTCGTTGATGATTAGGCGAGCCATTGATCCTTCTGGCAATCCAACAACAGAACTCTCAATGAAAGCACTAATGTCGGTGTCAAAACCGGCGGATCTCAGGTAGGGGTCTCGAGTTGTGGATCTTGGATCAATGGGGAGCAAGGGATGAAGGACACGATGTTTACACAGGTTTGACCCCTATCGAAGAGGTAAAACCCTACGTCCTGCTTGATTATATTGAAGTGTATATGATGTTTACAGAGTCGATCTATCACGAGATCAGATGAACTAAATAGGTGAGTAGGATGATGGTTGTTTCTTCTAGCCTCTACGGACTAAACCCTCTGGTTTATATAGGCATCAGGGGTGCTAGGGTTACACATGGTCGGTAACAAAGAAAGAATAACCATGCCGGTTCTCTAATCTTTGACTTGGAGGACACACCAAGGCTCCGAAGGTTTCCTGTCCGGACACGGAGTCACCTTATAGCTCGACCTTATAGTAGTCATACAACGGCCCACCTTTCCGACCCATAAGAGATAGGCCGGTAGCCTGAGGACCCCCTTAGTCCAGGACTCCCTCATTTGGGGCTTCACACAAATTTCGCCAAGTGCTCTGCCTCGCCCATCCGCTGCACCGGTGAGCACATCGCCACGATCACGGCTAGGATGGCCTGCCCGATTGCCCAATTCCCGATGAAGTATCTTGGCCTCCTGCTATCCATCCGCAAGCCTTCGACAATCGATCTCATGCCGCTCGTCGAGAGACTGGAGAAGAAGCTTTCCACTTGGCTCGGGTCTATGCTCACCCTTGGGGACAGCCTCGCGCTATGTAGGCACGTCCTTTGCGCCATGCCCATTCACATCCTCGTCGCCATCGCCGTCAATAGGACCATCCTCACACGGGTCAACCAAATCATTCCGGGCTTTCTATGGGCCGGGTGTAAGGATGCGCGAGGAGGGCAGTGTCACGTTAATTGGGACTGTGTGTGCCGCCCCACATCTCATGGCAGAATGGGAATTCATGATTTGCAGCACACGGGTGTCGCCCTGTGCGCACGACGGTTGTGGCTCCAGCGAACTAACGCATCGCGCCCTTGGAGTCAGCTTCATCTCCCTCACGACCTGGCGGCCATGCAGATATTCTGGGCCTCTCGACGGTCGAACATGCAAGTTCTGGACCGACCCTTGGATTGATGGCAAGGCCATCTCAGAGCTCGCGCCGCTGGTTTTCTCCCTGGTTCCTAAATGTTGTCGCCGCAACCGGACAGTGGTAGAGCGCCTGCCTGGGCGCACTTGGGTGCGCGATATCGCTGGCGCACTCGGCCCGACCGCCTTTGTGCAGTACGTCGACCTTTGGCGTATGCTACAGCACACAACCCTTGAGGCCGGACCGGACGTGCCGCGCTGGAAGTGGACGGAGTCCGGTGCCTACTCTGCCAAGTCCTGCTACATAGCCCTTTTCCATGGCTCTACGACGGATGCTTCATAGAAGCTTACCAGGAAGACCTGCCCCCCCCTCCACATTAAGGTCTTCATCTAGCTTGCCTTCCAATACCGGTGCAGGACGGCAGACCGCCTTGCTCACCGTGGATTGCTGCACAACGACCGTTGTGTACTCTACGACCAGGCCACCGAGGACATGCACCACTTTTTCGTTGCTTGCCCCTTCTCGCGCCAGGTATGGCACGAGGTCCTCTCCTGGTGTCGTTTGACTACCACGATCCCGAGTCCGGATACACCATTCGCGGAATGCTGGATTGCTGCTTGCTCTTCATCACCCGCAACCCTACGTAAAGGGGCTCAACCCCATCATAGCCCTCACTTCATGGGTGATTTGGAGGCACCGGAACGGATGCATCTTCGATCAACTAAAGCCCTCCACTGCGGGACTACTTCAGTCCATTCAAGAAGACGCTATTCATCACCCGCAACCCTACGTAAAGGGGCTCAACCCCATCATAGCCCTCACTTCATGGGTGATTTGGAGGCACCGGAACGGATGCATCTTCGATCAACTAAAGCCCTCCACTGCGGGACTCACTACTAGAAAAAGGCTTACTAGTGGCGCACCAGTTTTGCCTACTAATGGCGCACTACTGGTACGCCACTAGCACCACGACACTAGAATATTTTAGTAATGGCGCACCATAGGTGCGCCATTAGTATCTGGTATACTAATGGCGCACCACGGGTGCGCCATTAGTATCCCACAGGTGTGCCATTAGTTACTGGTATACTAATGGCGCACCAGATGGAAGTGCGCCATTAGTAACATTTAAAAAAAATCGTTTTTTCTTAATCTCAGGTCACTATTTCACATATGAGATATCCAACAAATATATATATACAACAAGCATCCATATAACAATCATATCCAACACACAAGTTTCATCATATATACATACATAGCCAACACATAGTTCCATCGTTACATATTACAAAAGTTTCACATTGTTCATCCAACACCGTTATCCATCCAACACCATATTACAAAAGTTTCACATAGTTCAGTTCTCATTGTTCTTCTCCTTCTCCTTCCTCAGCCTGATGCGCCAAGAGCGGCGAGGCGGTGGAGGCAGCTGTGGGATGTAGTCTTCTACCACAATTGGCGTGGTCATGTCGCCCAGCTGTGGGATCGCTGGCGCCACCACCGGTGCGTGGTCATTGTCAGGCACCACCACCATCGCGAGGCCACCTTCAGGCAGGACGGGCACGACCATCGCTAGGTCATCCTCAGCCACCACCATCTCTTGCCTGGTCAGCCACCACCATCTCTTGCCCTTGGTCAGCCACCACCAGCGCTAGGTCATCCTCAGCCTGATGCCCATCGTCATCCTGCAGCTCCTCATCCCCACTCTGCTCCTCTTCTCCCCCACTCCAGTCCGGATCATCCTTCTTGCTGTCTTTGCTGCTGCCAGAATCGTTGCTGCTTTCGCTAAAGCCAGAATCGCTGTTGCTTTTGCTACAACCATAATCGCTGCTGCTTTGGCTGTAGCCAGTGTCGCTGCTGCTGCTCCCATTGCCTGTCCAAATGCAACAATGGTCGTTAACAATCGATGTGAGACAAAGCCAAATGTAGAGGAATAAGAAGAGGCAGAACGCACTGGCATCTTCGTCGTCAGCGTAGCGCATGCGACACATAGTCGTGTTGAAAACCTTCACGATGAGCATTGTGGCGTCATCGTCGTACCTGAAGAGAAGAAAGTACCCGGTCCGCAGGTCGTAGGCACTGTAGAACTTCTCCCAGCCACGGCACAGGTACATGTGGCCCTCCTCGATCACCAACTCCACGTCCCACAGCCTGCGAACCCCGCTGCCGGCCTGTCGGAGCTTCACATTATGTGGCGGATCTTCACCCAGCATGTTCATAAAAGTGTCAGGCAGCCTCTGCAATTTGGGACAAGGAGTGATGTAGCAAACAACAGAGTTATCATAATGAGATGGGTGAAGATCTCTCGTTTTATATACCTGCCTCGTGGCTGATACTGAAGTCCCAAGTATGACACTGAAGAACTCGAAAGCATCCAACTCGTACTCCGGTGAGGCAGAGCGGCGGTGGCTGCTTCCCCCCATCTCTGATAAGCAGCAGAAGAGACCAAATAGTACCCTTACAACATCACATTGCAAATAGATGAATTGTGTAGGTATGCATGGATTTAAGATTATTTGTTCAAAGCCAATTTGTCAATGATTAATATGATATCTCAATTTCCACCAAATAATACATTTGTTATACACCACATTTTCTTTTCCTTTGGAAAAGAAAAAAGCACACTGCATTCAAGTGAATGTATCTTTTATTGCAAAGCCACAACTTAGCAATAGATTCAAAGTTAACGATTGGCACCTAGAAAAGCATTTCAACATCTTCACAGATTTTACTAGCTACATTCAAAAAATAAATGATATACTGTTTGTATCTCTTTGCAATGAACACACTCTAGGGGTTTTGCCATCCCCCTTTTCCTTAGATTGTCACAAGTCATGATTTTGTTCTGGGAGAAGATCCAAATGAAACCTTATACCCTAGGGGGCAATTTAATACTCCATACTACAGGAAGATACAAAGGTTGCACCCCCCCTAAAATTCACTAGAACATATAGAGATTTATAAGAGCAGGTCCCTTTAGATTCATGCTAGCTAGGCAGGACCTAATTGGGGTAATTTTTTCCAAATAAGAAAGAAGTCTGCCTCTCCATCTAGCTATTTTGGCTAAAATTTTATCAACAAAAGCTAGCAGATCTTCTCTGCCAATCATGACATATTTATTCTCTAGCAGATACGGCCTATGCAAATTGTTTAATGCAACACTAGTGTTGATTTGATGATATAGAACAGGGCCTACAACAATTTATTTTAAGACATTCACTGGCCTGGAAGTCAGATCTGGAGCCATACTTTGGTGCATACTTTGGTGCAGGGGTTTAAATAGACAAATAGTGCACTGGAGGAAACATAACAGAAACACCAATAGAAGCAAACACTTCCTATAGGGGGGGGGGGGAATAACATTAACATATTCAAGAACCCTCATTTAGTTCTTGGAAAGCTCTCATTTTGGACACAGCACTTTGACTACCTATATATATGTAAACATTTACGTATATTGGATAATTATATGCCATGTGTAAATTTGTCTCAGCAAGTAGCCTAGTTTGAAAAAGCAAAAAACAAACTTAAATGATACAAAAATACAGATTTGTGTGCATGAACATGAACCTGCATGTATTTGCCACTATGGTCTAGAAATAAAAAAAGGGAATTCATTTTCAATTCCTTGTAGATAACAAACTAAAGAGGCAGCTAACACCTAGAGATTCAAACTTGCAGTTTCATCATGCAAATTCAACTCGACCTTCTTGATTTGATATTATCAATAAAATTTATCATTCAGCTAACCATGACATATTTGACTGAACTTGATGTCTGCAAGTAGAAATAAAGTGCATATAGGATTTAACTTTTGTGTTTTCCCTAATAAGATAGCATCATGCATCTGTTCATTTGAGATGGGTGAAAGGGAATGGGGAGGAAGGGTGGAGAGGGAGGAAGGAGGAAGGAGGAGGGGTACCTGGGCGGGCGCGGCTGGTCGCCGGGTGGAGAGGGAGGAAGGAGGAAGGAGGAGGGGTACCTGGGTGGGCGCGGCTGGTTGCCGGGTGGCGGAGGACGGCGGGGGCAGGCGGGGTGTGGGCACGTCGGAGGAGGAGGAGGCCCTCGCTCGCCGGCTGCTGCAGGGGCCGGAGGAGGCCCTCGCTCGTCGGAGGGAGGAGGAGAGGAGAGGAGCGCTCGGCCGTCGGGGGCGGCGGGGGTGGAGTCCCGCGGGGGTCGGGGCGGCGGCGTCGGGGCAGCGCAAGACCACAGCGGCGGCGGCGTCGCCGACGGCGTGCAGGCGCGGTGGACGGAGGGGGCGGAGCAAGGGGGCGGCGGCGTACGGTTGGGGTCGAGTGGGGGATCTGGCGAGGGAGGGAGGAAGGCCACAGTGCGAGGGAATAGGTGGAGTGCGGGATGTCTATCTAATGGCGCACCTCCCCCAAGTGCGCCATAAGTACGACGATAGCAATGGCGCACCTCACCCAGGTGCGCCATTAGAAATTACTAGCCCGACTGCTCAGGTTATATTTCCACCTAACCCTATCTCCATCAGAACACGCCCTCTAGCCTGACTGGTCAGCACGCAGCACACACACTAGGAGGTCCTGGGTTCGATTCCCAGGCTCCCAAATTTTTGTTTTTATGCATTTAAAATGCTGTTTGATATTTATTTGTGTTTAAATATGTTCAAACTTGTTTAAATCATAACAGTAATATTTTTTTATAAAAACAGTAATAATTTTTATAAAAAATGCATTTAAAATGTTGTTTGATATTTATTTGTGTTTAAATATGTTCAAACTTGTTTAAATCATAACAGTAATATTTTTTTATAAAAACAGTAATAATTTTTATAAAAACAGGGTGCGGGGGAGAGGATGCG
>NC_057802.1:343936127-343936854 GCF_018294505.1 Triticum aestivum | reverse complement strand
CGGCGGAGCAGGGAAGGGTGCGGTGGGTCGTCGGCGGCGGTGGAGCGGGGGAGGGTGCGGGGGGTCGGCGGCGGCGCCCGGCGGAGCGGGGTAGAGGGTGCGGGGGTGCTCGGCGACGAGGGGGACCGGATCTGGCGAGGTGGGATAGCGATCGAGATGGAGGGGGATCGCTAGTAATGGCGCACTGTTCCCTGATGCGCCATTAGTAGTTTTGCAAAAAAATAAAAAATAAAAAAATATAGTAGTGGCGCACTATGTGGCTAGTGCGCCATTACTAGTTCTAACTAGTAATGGCGCACTGTGCGCAGGTGTGCCATTAGTATGTTTGGAAAAATAAAAATAAACATTTTGTTACTAATGGCGCACCGTTTGTCCGGTGCGCCATTAGTGTCTTTCACACTAATGGCGCACCAGTACATGGTGCGCCACTGCTATATAGCAATGGCGCACCACATGTCTGGTGCGCCATTAGTGGCCATTCCATCTATAGCCCTTTTCCTAGTAGTGACTACTTCAGTCCATTCAAGAAGACGCATGCCTATGGGCTAGCGCCGGCGCCAATGGCTTGGCGATCATGATCCCCGAGAAATAGAGTATGTCTTGATGTATCGGGGACGAGCAACTAGGGGCGGACCCAGGATTGGGCCAAGCCAGGGCCCCAGTCTGCAATAGTACCGCTACAGTGTCGCTACAGCGTGTAATCTGCTACAGTAAACGAAGGAATTTA